>NW_020175670.1:6494253-6602925 GCF_003031525.2 Neophocaena asiaeorientalis asiaeorientalis
CGGCAGGCGGACTCTCAACCACTGCGCCACCAGGGAAGCCCCATTTACTAAAATTTTTAGCCTTAAAAAAAACACCAAAAAAATTTAGCTTTAAAGGGACATAAGATAGCCAAAGAAAAATTAGTTTGCCCAAATCCAGGTTTGATACTGAGGGCATTTGAAATCAAAACAAGGGTGCCACCTAGATCCAGATAGATTTCATGGTGTTCTAAGTGTCCCCAAACCCAAAACTAAACGCCAACTGCAAGGTTTTCTTGAGCTATTTGGTTATTGCTGAAATTGGATTCCAAATTTTTCTCTTATGGCAAAACCTCTATTTTACTAAACAATAACAACCTCGACCCAATTTTATGGGAAGAATGGGACCACAGGCCTTAAAGGAGAGCTTGATGAACCCACCTGCCCTGGGCATCCCAATGATCAGATTCCCCTTTTCCTTTTTGTATATGAAAAGTAGAGACTTCCCTGGTGGCACAGTGGTTAAGAATCTGCCTGCCAATTCAGGGGACACAGGTTCGAGCCCTGGTCCAGGAAGATCCCACATGCCTGGGAGCAACTAAGCCCGCGAGCCACAACTACTGAGCCCACATGCTGCAACTACTGAAGACTGCGCTCCTAGAGCCCATGCTCCACAACAAGAGAAGCCACTGTAATGAGAAGCCCATGCACTGCAATGAATGGTAGCCCTGCTTGCCACAACTAGAGAAAGCCTGTGTGCAGCAACAAAGACCTAACCCAGCCAAAAATAAATAAATAATTAAATTACTTAAAAAAAAAAAGAAAGAAAAATAAAGTAATGTCCTTGGGGTACTCACCCAAAAATACAGGGACCACCATCAACCCGTAGAGTATTATAGCCAGCCATAGGGAACACACGGATACCTCCCTCTCATTGCCTTAGAACAATTACAGCCACCGCCCTTTTGATTAAGACCAAGAAAATCATTGTGGGATCCCTTTTAACCATTTTTATACCTTATGAAATAGAAATTCTCCTGAATTCTTATCACACTCAACATTTCTCATCAACCACATTACCTCCTATGAGGTCCTTTTGTTAACTGCTCCTCACAAAGCTCTTTTACAATGTAGTGACCTTAACCCTGCTACTATTTTCCCCTTTGTCACTGATGAAGTCCTTCACAACTGCTTAATGCTGATGGATCACCTCCTGACTCCTCATAACAAGAAACTCTTGTAGGTAATGCTGACTTTTTATAGTTCACGGATGGTTCTTATTTAAAAGGTCAAATGATGGCAAATGTTGTGCTGGGTATACTATTGCAACTCCTTTGATGTTGATGAAGCAGCATTTTTACCTAAGGCTACTTCAGCCCGACACGCTGAATTATATGCTCTTACATGGGCTTGTATTTTAGCCAAGGATAAAACTGCCTGTATGTAAACTTATAGTAGATATGTTTTCAGAGTAACTCATGATTTTGGAATGTTGTGGAAGCAATGTGGCTTCCTTCCTTACAGAATAAAAATGGCCCCTAAGTTCAGGAATTATTAGATGCAATACTTTTACTTGCCCCTTTAGCTATTAATTACTAACATTTCAGGGAATTCTAAACTTGACTCTTCGGAAGCTAAGTGAAATTACCTTGCTAATATTTCCACAAGGAATGCTGCCCTTAAAGGGACCAACAGCAGCCAAACCTCTGTCATTGTCCTTAGGGATATTACCCCAAATGATAACTTCGAAAAACTGGCTAGAAAAGGCCAGCAATTGGCCTCAGAAAAGGAAAGACAAGATTGGAAATTCAACAATTGTTGGTTTGATAAAAAAGAAAAAGCTCTGGTTTGGACTAAATAACAACCCAGTCCTATCAGAGACTCTAAAATTTCCACTCCTCACCACTGGACATGAATTAAACCATTGGTCTACTGACAAAATGATAGCCTTCTTTTTTTTTTTTTTTGCGGTACGTGGGCCCCTCACTGTTGTGGCCTCTCCCGTTGCGGAGCACAGGCTCCAGACGTGCAGGCTCAGCGGCCATGGCTCACAGGCCCAGCCGGTCCATGGCATGTGGGATCTTCCCGGGCCGGGGCACAAACCCACGTCCCCTGCATCGGCAGGCGGACTCCCAACCACTGCGCCACCAGGGAAGCGCCATGACAGCCTTCTTGAATCACCATTGATGGGAAAACATTAACAGGGCCACAAAAAGTGCCTGACTCACTTGTCGCATTTATCCGAAGTACAACCCAATGAAGTCTGTTTGTACTGCTCCCAGACATTTTGAAGTGCCCGATGGACCATCCAAGTTCTGGCAAATGTATTTCATACAACTTCCTCCTTCTCATGGATATAAATATATTTGTAGTCATGGTCTATTTGTTTTCACACTGAACTGAAGCCACCATTACAGTATCATACAGAATAGTTTCACTGGCCTAAAATATCCTCTGTGAATGAAGTGACGAATAAATGAATGGCTGTCATAAGCCCACGTGGTCATTGGCTCTGAAACAAAATTACCTCAGTTTGAATCTCATCTCCCCACTTACTAGCTGTGTGATCTTGGACAAAATGAATTAACCTTTCTGTATTTCAGCTCTCTCATCTGAAATGGCTATAATTGTTACCTTATAGGATTGTTATGAAGATTTAAAATCTAGCACAGACTTCTCCTTCCTGGGAGAAATGGAGCAGATGTACTTTTCCCTATTCCTTCCACTAAATGCAACTAAAATCCCTGGATATTCTATATAAAACAAAATATAAGGAGACTCTAAGAAATGTAGAGGGAAAATAGACCAACTAAAGATGTCAGGACTCAAGGAAGAATATAGTGGTGAGTTCCCTGGGTTTTCTTTTCACCAAATATATTCCAGTCTGGATACTGGAAAAGCCAGCAGCCTGGAAACACCAATGGTTGCAGACAGAAAAAGAAAAAAAAAAAAGCCCCAAGAGAAACCTGCTCTCTCCAGCCAAAGGACCAGGAAAGGGGCAGTCTAGCAAGACAGAAAACCTTTAAACAATAACTGCTTTACTTTAGGCAAATATCACAGAAAAGAACTGAGGCTCCACCCACACAATCTCCCATAAAGGCCCAGTGGGGAGCCAAGACTTCCACTCTTTCCAGGCTGTAATGAGTCATCCCATACCCCCTGCCAGGGTAGTAACAGAGAAAGCCAAATGGAGAGCCATGACTTTCATCTCTGTTTGGTGGTAAAGAGCACCAGATCCTCCCCGCCCCAGCTGTCAGTGGAGACCATATGGGGAGCCTAGACTTTCATCCATACCCAAGGCACCCATCCTCCTCTTTGCCCAGTGATGTCAGAGTAAGCCTAGTAGACAGCCAGGACTTTCACCACCTCTCAGTGGTAACAATGCCATATGCCCCTCCATGAAGTTGGCAGAGGCCGCAGAGGGAGCCAGAACTCCCACCCCCACTCAGCAGTAATGAAATGCCCCTCCCTCCACCGAGGGTATCACAGAGGAGAGCCAAGACTTCTTCTCACACCTGGCAGTGATGAGGTAGCAACCTCCTTTACCCCCCAGAGCAGCGTCAGAGGAGGCTTGCTAAAACACAAGCTCTAAATAAGACCTAGAGTCTAATTAGAACATCCCAAATGCCCAGGTTTCAGTAAAAAAATCACTCATCATACCAAAAACCAAGAAAATCTCAAAGCGGATGAGAAAAAGACAATTAACAAATGCCAACACCAAGGTGACACAGATGTTAGAATTAGTTAACAAGGATTTTAAAGAGGCCATCAATTGCAATTATAAGCATACTTGAAACAAATGAAAAAATAGAAAGTTTCAGCAAAGAAATAGAACGTCTTAGAAAAGAAATAGGTTATAAAGGAGACCCAAACGGTAATTTAGAACTAAAAAATACAATAACCCAAATAAAAATCTTGATGGATGGGCTCAACAGAAGAATGGAAATTAGAAAGAAATTACCTAGCCTGAACAACAGAGAAAATGGATTTTTAAAAAAATTAACAGATGAAAAAAAAAATTAACAGATGAAACCTGGAGATATATGTATACATATAGCTGATTCACTTTGTCATACAGCAGAAACTAACACAACACTGTAAAGCAATTATACTCCAATAAAGATGTAAAAATGAAAAGCAACAACAACAAAAATTAACAGAATCTTGAGGACCTGTGAGACTATAACAAAAAATCTAACATTCATACCATCAGAGCCCTGAAGGAGAGGAGGAAAACAATAGGGCTAAAAAAGCATTTGAAGAAATAATGGCTGAAAATCTTTCAAATCTGGCAAAAAAACATAAACATGCAGTTCATGACTATATGACTGAACTCCAAACAGGATACTTAAAGAAATTATGTCAAGGCACATCATAATCAATCTTCTAAAAACTGAAGACAAAGAAAAATCTTGAAAGCAGTCAGAGAGAAATGAAACATTACCTATAGAGGAGAACAATTGGAATAATAGCAGATTTCTCATCAGAAACCACAGAGGCCAAAAAGAAGGCTCACAAAACTTTTGAAGTGCTGAAAGAGAAGAACTGTCAACCCAGAATTCTGCATCCAGAGACAATATCCTTCAGAAATGAAGGATCAATTGAGACAACCTCAGATGAAGGAAAACCAATAGAATATGACACCAAATTCACCAAATTAGACCTACCCTAAGACAATGGTCAAGGGAAGTTCTCTTCTAAACAGAAAGAAAATGATAAAAGAAAAAATCTTTGAACATCAAGAAGGAAAAAAGGGCTTGCTTCCCTGGTGGTGCAGTTGTTAAGAATCCACCTGCCAATGCAGGGGACACGGGTTCGAGCCCCGGTCTGGGAAGATCCCACAAGCCACAGAGCAACTAAGCCCATGTGCCACAACTACTGACCCTGCGCCCTAGAGCCGATGCTCTGCAACAGGAGAAGCCACCGCAATGAGAAGCCTGCGCGTCGCAACAAAGAGTAGCCCCCGCTCGCCACAACTAGAGGAAGCCCATGCACAGCAACGAAGACCCAATGCAGCCAAAAATAAATAAATAAAGTAAATAAATTTATTTTAAAAAAAGAAGGAGGGCTTCCCTGGTGGCACAGTGGTTGAGAGTCCGCCTGCCAATGCAGGGGACACGGGTTCGTGCCCCGGTCCGGGAGGATCCCACATGCCGCGGAGCGGCTGGGCCCGTGAGCCATGGCCGCTGAGCTTGTGCGTCCGGAGCCTGTGCTCCGCAACGGGAGAGGCCCCAACAGTGAGAGGCCCGCGTACCGCAAAAAAAAAAGAAGGAAAAAAGAACTCTGAAAGAGCAAAAATATAGGTAAATACAGTAGACTTTCCTTGTCTTGGGTTTTCAAAGTTATGTTGGGCAGTTGAAGCAAAAATCATAACACTGTCTAATGTCATTCTCAATGTATGTAGAAGAAATCATTAAGGCAATTATAAACTGGGGAGAATAAAGGTACATAAAGGGAGGTAAGGTAAAATGTCAACACCAATAAATTTTCTCCATATGTGAGAAGATGACATATAACTATGCACACACATTGTACTGATGTCAAATTCCTGGTTTTGTTGTTGTTCAATAATTATATGAGGTAACCATTGGGAAAAACTGGGTGAAGCATATGTGGGACTTCTCTGTAATGCAACTTCCTGTGAATCTACAATTATTTCAGAATTAAAAGCTATTAAAATGTTAACATACAGGGACTTCCCTGGTGGTCCAGCGGTTAAGACTCCGCACTCCCAGTGCAGGGGGCCGGGGTTTGATCCCTCGTTGGGGAACTAGATCCCGCATGCAATGGGAAGAATATCTTTTAAAAGATATTTGTATAGTGAACAGCCTTGGAAGAAAGAGATAGTGTCTTCCTCTGGGGCAGAGGGCAGATTTGTTTCCTCTGCAGTATAATCAGACAATAATATGATACTGTCACTCTCCAAGGCAAAGGTTGGGCAGATTTGCTTGCAGCCCATTATAAAAGATTGGGAGGTTTTTTTTGTTTTTTGTTTTCTGTTTTGGTTGGGGGGTGGGGTACAAAATGAGCTGTATGAACAAGAAGCTTATGCAGCCTGCTATGCTGTGAGTAATAAAATCCTCTATCTGTAACCTGGTAGTCCCATGTCTTCTGCTAGATCCATGAACTGTGTGGGCAAAATCTGAGCCTCTACAGTTCGTAACACTATGCACAGAGGTGAATTCTGGGAAATGTAGCTTAGCTAAATTGACAACACAAATCCAGTGCAGAGGGCCAGAGGGAGAGAGGAGGAGGAGGGGGAGGAGAGACACAAATGTGGCAAAAAGTTAGCACATGGTACATCCAGAGGAAAGCTATGTCAGTATAAATGTACTAGTCTTTCAACTGAAATTTACAAAATAGAGGAAAAAAATCACTCAGACTGCTATGTGAGACAGTAGAGTGGGAAGAGTTGAAGCAGGGGTATTAGTTAGGAAGTCTCAAACAGCTATCCAAATCACAAACCAGAAATCTAGTAATAATACTTCGGTCAGGACCTAGACTAATAATCTCCTAAATGGTGATCCTGCCTTGAGTCAAACTCTCTACAAGTCATCCTTCATCTTGCTGCCAGGATGATTTTCAGAGATCTTTCTCTGACCAGTCATTTCCCCACTCAAAACCCTCTCATCCAGGGCAAGGTTCAAATTCGTGTACATGGCATATATGGCATCACAATCTGTACCTCACACTCCATTTACACACTGCACTAGAACATTGGTCATCTTTGTTTCTACACACATCATGTTCTTTACATGGCGTGTCTGCTGTCTGGAATGTCCTTTCCACCTTCTTGCTGCATACTTATTCACTCTTTCATATCTATGACTGCAACATTCACTGGTGTTCTGTGACACTTTCCTGAACCTCACAATGAGAATATCCTCTTTTGCACTATTTCACTCCCTTGCACATGCTTCACTTGTTTCACACATCACACACTGTTGTATTTTTTATTGACAAGGCTATCTTCCCAACTAGGCTTTGAGTGCCTTAAAGACAGAGACTGACTCATAGTTATAATCTGATGCAAAGGACAGGCAATATGTGTGGCAGCTGTTCTAGAACAGTTCATTGAAGTGAACTGAAAATCCTGCCACATTAAGAGAATTTAGGAAAAGCAGAGAAGACATAAAATGCTGAACATAAACTTTGCAGTAGCTGAATCCTAAGATGCCCACCCAAAGAGTCAGCTCTGAGTCACCTCTTTTGAGTTTCAAAATCACATAAATGAGGCTTCCCTGGTGGCGCAGTGGTTGAGAATCTGCCTGCCAATGCAGGGAACACGGGTTCGAGCTCTGGTCTGGGAAGATCCCACATGCCGCAGAGCAACTAGGCCCATGAGCCACAACTACTGAGCCTGCGTGTCTGGAGCCTGTGCTCCACAACAAGAGAGGCCGTGATAGTGAGAGGCCCGTGCATCACGATGAAGAGTGGCCCCTGCTTGCCACAACTAGAGAAAGCCCTCACACAGAAACGAAGACTCAACACAGCCAAAAATAAATAAATGAATAAATAAATTTATTAAAAAAAAAAAAAAAATCACATGAATGAAGCAACTGAACGTAGAATCTAACCACTTACTTTGAAGAGGGTTTCTTGCTAGCTATTTGGGGAAATACAAAATTATGTAAATATCTTTTTTTAAATAGAAAACCTGTGGATATTCAAATCAAGTATTAAATTGCAAGGCTATCTTATCTCTCCAGAGAGAATGAATAACTTGCAAGGGGGGAAAATGGTCTAAACAAAATTTCTATTATTAATATACAATAGTATTTCTTTTTTTTTTTTTTGCGGTACATGGGCCTCTCACTGCCGTGGCCTCTCCCGTTGCGGAGCACAGGCTCCGGACGCGCAGGCCCAGCGGCCATGGCTCACGGGCCCAGCCTCTCTGCGGCACGTGGGATCCCCCCAGACCGGGGCATGAACCTGCGTCCCCTGCATCAGCAGGCGGACTCTCAACCACTGCGCCACCAGGGAAGCCCTACAATAGTATTTCTTATTTTTCCTGTATTATCATTTTGTACTTTCTGAGAGATGGAACTCAATTTCTATTTCTACCATTTAAACGGGCTTCCATTTAAATCTAAAAAAAGCCGAATGCAGAGAAACAGAGAGAAGAGTGGTGGTTACCAGGGACTGGGGGATATGGGAAATGGGGAGATATTGGTCAAAGGGTACAGACTTCCAGTTATAAGATTAACAGGTTCTGGGAATCTAATATACAGCATGGTGATTATAGCTAATAATACCATATTATGTACTTGAAAGTTGCTAAGAGAGTTGATCTTAAGTGTTCTCACCAGAAAAAAGAAATGGTAATTATGGCACAGGATGGAGGTGGTAGCTAACACTATGGTGATTATCATTTTGCAATATATAAATGTATCAAATCATCAGGCTTGTACACCTTAAACTTATACAGAGTTCTATGTCAATTATATCTCAATAAAGCTGGGAAAAAAAGGCCTCCATTTTAACAATAAAGTTGTTAAATTGCTGTCTGATACTCTACATTTTAGAGAAAATGTTATAAATAGAATATAGTTATTATTTCATAAAAGAACAGCTATAAAAATGCTTTGAAATAGGTAAAATATTTTTAAAAGCAAGGTTTTGTACTAAGCTGCCTATGATGTATTTTAATAAATTAATCCCAAAATACTAACTTGTAATAATAGTGTTTAACAGCACTAATACATAAAGGCAGTGTTAGGAAAACTGATGTTCTGAGCAAGAAGAACAAGGAATAGAAGTTGTAATGATAACAGATGACAGAGGAAAAAGCAGAATTCATCAGCTCCTGCTTTGCTTTCATTTTCCATCACTGAGAACTATCCTCAAATTGGAAAGGGTAGGACCTGCATGGCAAAGAGGGAATTATTATTATTATTTTTTGGCCACACCATGCAGTTTGTGGGATCTTAGTTCCCCGACCAGGGATTGAACCTGGGCCCTCTACAGTGAGAATGCAGAGTCCTAACCACTGGACCGCCAGGGAATTCCCCTCATTTTCTGAAAAAAGAAACCGTAAGCCCGTGAGCACATTTTTCCTTGGCAAAATTCTGGAACGGATAATTAAGCAAATGCTTTGTGAATCTTTAGAAAAGTGGTAAAAACGAGGCCCAGCTTGAATTCACTAAGAAATAGGTGGATGTTGTTGATAGGTTTCCTACTCTCCCTGGTCTGACCCCTGCATGGTCATACAAGGGAAGAAAGTGGGCCTTGGAGTGGAATGAGGCTGAATTTCCAAACACAGCTCCACCACTTACCAAAAGTGAGGCTTGGACACAACTTCTGTGAGCCTGTCATGTAACCCAAATGTAATGGAGCTTCTTAGGGCTAACTGTGCTCTCATCCAGGGCCTTCTTGGAGACCAATCTCACACACATGATCTTACCACAAAACAGCAACAACAATCCAAACTTTGAAGGCATTGATAAATAATGGGGATTATATTATATACGACACATCAAAAACTTCATAAATTTCCCTTATCTAAACTGACCCTTTCCCTAAAGTTCCTCCCCTATAGAATCTACATCATCTCCTTCACTTCTAACTCCCTCAAAAGAACAGCAACAACAAAGATACTCCACAGCTTCTCCACTTATACTTCTGCTTTCCCACCAGTCAGTAAAACAACAATACTTAGAAAAATCCGTGGTTAGCCAAAACCAAACTACATCCATGTATGCCCTAGGGAGCCTGAATTATTCTGCCATAGCAAAAATTAAAATAATAATGCCTCCTTCACAGAGTTTTTGAGAGGACTATGTTTAAAATAATATATGAAAAAGGCTTAGACTGGTCACTCAGTAAGTATTCATCACTATTATTTTTCATCACTACTCTCACTACTGTGGTAGATCAAGAAAATGGTGTGAACCTTGTTTTCTGAGGCATTTGACCAATCTTCACAAATAAGGAGGGCTGGATGATGGCACAGTTTGCTGGAAGTTCAAATGATTTCTACAATAGAAATAGAAGTGTCCTGTAGTTTGTCAAAGCCCTCCATAGCCCCGTCCTGTTAAACATCTTCATGAATCACTTAATACGAATGAGCATACTGGAAGCTCATTATCAAGTTTACAGATAGTACAAAATGGGGGGTGTTTAATAGGTGATAAGCTAAATGACAGAATGAAGAATCCAGAAGATCTAAAAAGGCTGATCCAAAAGGTAATTTAATACGGGTTAATGTAAAACTGAGTTGTGTGTTTAAAAAAAACCCCTGCTGCTTAAAAACAGAATGGTGAGGCTTGGATTTACTTGTGTATCAAGTGAAAAGAAAAACACACCAAAAAAAACCCCAGGAAAGTCTTCTTGACTACAAGATCAAAATGAGCATTCAGTATTGTATGAAAGTTAAACAGCAACTACAGCCCTACAAATAGAATGCAAAGAGAGGTGTCTGGTTTTGAGTTACGTTCCCACTTCCTGTAGCATAGAGGAGTGGTGTCATAGCCTCAAGATCCCAGCTTCTAGTCTTGGCTCGGAGCAATCATTACCCGTGTGACTTTGGCAAGTTGGTGAACCTTTCTGGGAGCTCCTTAATCTTGAAATTCAAGAGAAGTAGGGAGGAAAATTTAGACTAAATTATTTGTTCTTTTTTTAAAAAAATATATTTATTTATTTATGGCTGTGTTGGGTCTTCGTTGCTGCACGCGGGCTTCTTATTGTGGTGGCTTCTCTTGTTGCAGAGCACGGGCTCCAGGCATGCAGGCTTCAGTAGTTGTGGCACACAGGCTCCGTAGTCGTGGCTCACGGGCTCTAGAGCGCAGGCTCAGTAGTTGTGGCGCATGGGCTCAGTTGCTCTGTAGCATGTGGGATCTTACCGTACCAGGGCTTGAACCCATGTCCCCTGCATTGGCAGGTGGATTCTTAACCACTGTGCCACCAGGGAAGCCCCCTGGACTAAATTATTTCTGAAAGAACTCTGGCCATGAAGTTCAATTTCAATTATTTAATTCAAGTAGTTTAAGTAATTTAAATTAATTTATCTTAGGAGATTAACTGCCACTTTAGATATGAGGGATATATTAGTGGTTATAAGTGATATAAACCCAACTAAAATTATTTTAGGTATAATAGAAGTATATAGGCTCTCCGAATGTGAAGAATGGTTCATGAAATCATGAGAATAACAGAGAAGCTGGACTTCAGGAACACTGATGTCCACACAAAGAGAATTTGGTTCTGAGGGAAGTGAGGTTTGAAACTGGTTAGCTGATGTAGATGGGTAAGTCAGCCTGGAGTGATAATTTAGGGAAAAAGGGAGAGGCAACAGGAACTAAGCTTTGTTGAATGTCTACTATGCGTCAGGTTCTATACTAATCTATTTCAAGTATGCTATCTTCTTTAATCCTTACTTTTATAGAAACTGAAATTCAGAGTGGTTTAAGAAACTTGCCTGAAGTTAAGTAGTAGAACCAAAGAAATGGCAATGGCCAATGTAGTTTTTAGTGGTGTGGCCTAAAGATGCTTGACTAATAATGTGCTTGTAGATGTTGCTTAATGATGCTAGCATAGGGAATTCCCTGGCAGTCCAGTGGTCAGGACTCCAAGCTCTCACTGTCAAAGGCCTGGGTTCCATCTCTGGTTGGGGAACTAAGATCCCACAAGCTGTGTGGCAAGGCCAAAAATAAAATAAATTAATTAATTAAAAAAAATAATGGTAGCACATTTATAGTGCTTACTGTGTAACAATAACTATTCTAAGTGCTTTATGTATGTTAACTTTTTAAAAAATATTTTATTTATTTATTTATTTGGCTGCGCCTGGTCTTAGTTGCAGCACTCGGGATCTTCACTGCACTATGTGATATTCTTCACTATGACCAGAAGGGGAAGTCAAATACAGCAACATTTCAAAAATGATTTTTTCTTTCTCTTAGTTATGGAATAACAAGCTTCTTATTTTTTTACTTTTCAGTTTTTTTCAATTTACTTCAATGAAAAAGTATTCCCTGTATTCAGGAAAAACCTACAGCTCTAAATATATGTATGTTTCTTTTTTACACTTATAATTGTCTTGCTTCTACCCTGGGGTGGACACACTCTATTTTGAAGGTCAACATTGCATTCTGGGATTGAGTTGAAAAGGTCGTTAACTAGGAGAACAGTAGAAAACAAACACTGCGCCAAGGAATTGGGACATAATGCTTCTCTCTAACATCATGCATGCATTCTAGATAGGAATAAGGGTAAAGGTGAAAAGCAAAAGGAAGTATGAATGTCAAATGAGTTTATCCCCATTCTATTGGTAAGAAAGAATAGGTTAATTGATATTGGGTAGACAATTTGAAATCTCTGCCTAGCAATTGAGACCTAAGAAATTATCTAGTTCATAGTCATTTTGAAAATGAGAAAACTGAGGCCTGGAAAAGTTAGTTTGCCTCCAGTCACATAGCTTATTAATTATAACAAGTTGGAGTAGAAAGAGCATGGGCTTCTAGAGTCATATTCTGGCTCCACCACTCCCTAATTGTGCAAATTTTGGGTCAGGTTATTTAACTTCTCAGAGTCTCAGTCTCTTCATTTTCAAAATGATAGTAATCTTACCTATTGCAATTGATTGTTGTGAGAATTAAATGTATAAGTACGTAGCTAATCCCAAATAGGCAGTTGGTGTTCAATAAATTTTATCTTCCAATTCCTTCTGGTTATTTGCAAAGCAAGGTCACCATCTATAACTCGTAGAGATTGTACAGTATACTTCTTTGAATAAAGAAATTTGTAAGACTCAAATATTGAAATGATACACTTGTTATAAAACAGTGGTGCTGGAAACATTTTAAAGAGTATGCAGGACAAAGAATTAAACATATTAAAAATTTTTTTTAAATTATTCTTATTTTTAAAATATTTATTTATTTATTTATTTAGGCTGCTCTGGGTCTTCATTGCAGCACGCAGGATCTTCGTTGCAACGTGCGGGATCCCTCAGCTGCAGCATGCAGGCTTCTTAGTTTAAGTGGCATGTGAACTCCTAGTTGCAGCATGCATGTGGGATCCAGTTCTCCCACCAGGGGTCGAGCCCGGGCCCCCCTCATTGGGACCGTGGAGTCCCACCCACTGGACCGCCAGGGAAGTCCACATATTTTAATTTATCTATATTGATAATACCTATGATGGTTAATTTTATGTATCTATTTGACTGGGCCACGGGGTGCCCAGATATTAGGTCAAACATTATTCTATTTGGGTATGTGAGGGTGTTTCTGGATGAGATTAACATACGAATCAGTAGACTAAATAAAGCAGATTTCCCCCTAATTTAGAGAGTGGGCCTTATTTAATCAGTTGAAGCCCTGAATAGAGCAAAAAGAGTGACCTTCCCTCAAGTAAGTGAGAATTTTTCCTGCCTACAGACTCAAACTGAAACATCAACTCTTCCTGAGTCTCTAGCCTTCCAGCCTTTGGACTGGAACTGAGACATTGACTCTCCTGGTTCTCAGGCCTTTGAATGTGGACTGGAAGTACACCAGCTCTCCTGGACTTCCAGTTTAAGTACTCACCCACCCTGTGGATCTTGGGACTTGTCAGCTCCCATGATTACATGAGCCAATGCCTTGTAATAAGTCTCTTTATAATTATAAATAATTATACACACACACACATCCTAACGGTTCTGTTTCTCAGCAGAACACTAATATCATACCAGAGGTATACACATGCACATACCTATTCCTCATGTTTTCATAATGGTCAACAAGTAAGTATCCATTTCAAGGAATGCTTATGCAAATCCACAAGAAGTTGGGAAATACTGAGCAACAGTTAACGTCTCACATCTGATAAACCTCTTAAGAATATATCCGCCTCTCTGAGAGCACTGCTCTTCTCCAGAAGAACATGGCTAGTTCCAGGAGAAGTAGAGGTGACTTAGGAGCAGCAGAACCAAAGAATACATGTCAATCAACTCATTCCTAAGAGGGTTACCTTGAGGGATAGAAAGTTTGAGCAACTCTTTTGTAAACTTTCATATTCGTGCTGCCCTCAAGCAACCAGCTTTTGCAATGCTCTATCAATGGCATTCTTTTTAGTGGACTTGGCAATATCATGAATCATATTTTCATGATCTGTCTCGTCACTGGTTGGTGACTGGTGGCAGCTGGATAGGGAATCCATTAAATAGAATACATTTTTCTAATCCTTTCATATGTTTGGTGTAAGTGCTATCATCAATTCAACATTAAATAAATGTTTTATGATTCTGGCTTTTAAATCACTAAAATAGGGATAATAATGCCATCTATATATTTTTAAATATGGTAGGAAAATTATAAAAAGTAAAAACATTATAAAGTATTATAAGTTAATACTTTAACTTTTCAGATGTGTTGAAATGGTACAAACACAAAATATTGCGAACACTAGAAGGCACTATTTCTCTACTGAGGCAGAAAATGTTCTACCACAAATTTCTTGGGTCCTAAACTCCTCCTCTTGCCTATTTCCTTTTCAAGAACAAAAAGTGCAGTATGAGAAACTTTAAAATATACATTTCTACAATGTACTAAGCAGTGTAAAGAAATGAGAAAAGGAGAACTAGTGATATAAAGGACACAAAGAAAAAACGTAAATCCAATAAAAAGAAGACAGAAACAAAAAACTGCAAAAGACGATAAAGGGGAAGACAGATAACGAGAAGAAAATGAGGTCAAAGCAAGTTTCTTTCTTTTTTTTTTTTTTGCAGTACGCGGGCCTCTCACTGTTGTGGCCTCTCCCGTTGCAGAGCACAGGCTCCGGACATGCAGGCTCAGCGGCCATGGCTCACGGGCCCAGCCGCTCCGTGGCATGTGGGATCCTCCCGGACCAGGGCACGAACCCGTGCCTGCTGCATCAGCAGGCGGACTCTCAACCACTGCGCCACCAGGGGAGCCCCAAACAAATTTCTTTTATACAATATAATATGGGAACTGTTTTCCATGTCATAACTCTTTGTCATGTTATATTTAAAAACCCTAATTTATAATTAATCAGTGGCTCTCTAGGTCTGTGCTGTCTTCCCTTTCCAACCTTCTCACCCACGCTGTTTCTCTTAACTGCACCTTGCAGCAAGGATACTGGGAATGCATCAGAATCTATAATGAAGACAAGAGTGACTGAGGAGTTTGGAATTAACCGTGGAAATGCAAGTGCTGTTTTGATAGTACTGGCTCGTAGCAAGGAAAGTAGACAAATGTCCTACTTATCCCTCCCTAAAAAAATTGTGTCTGAACAATTGGTTGAGACTTACAAAAAAAATTGAGGGGATTGTGAATAATGGAGAACTAAACAGTCCTGCACTATTTGGTTAGAGGCTTTTTTAAAAATTTAACTTTTGGGACTTAAGGTTTCACAATAGCTTGAGGTTCATTTGTTGTTGTTGGTGGTGGTGGTTTTATTTTTCTCTCTTCCTCTGAAAGGATGCCTTCTTCACCTTTTAATTGTTTTTTAAAAAATATTTATTTATTTATTTTGTCTGCACTGGGTCTTCGTTGCGGCATGCAGGATCCTTAGTTGTGGCATGCAGACTTCTTAGTTGCAGCATGCATGCGAGATCTAGTTCCCCAACCTGGCTCCCTGCATTGGGATTGCAGTCTTACCTACTGGACCACCAGGGAAATCCCCACCTTTTAATTCTTGACAATTAAAGGAATCCAGGAGGAGGCAGCACAGAGCTGCCTGGCTGCTGAGGATCTGACCTAGTTTTAAAGAGTGATCTTGAGGTTGGCTTCTACTAATCTATCTTTGAAATCAACTTAGAAAAGTAAACAGGAACTGAAAGTCACATTTGTCAAATCAAATATTGTACATTTAAGGGCCAAGGCGATCATGCTTGATTGAGACTCAGGAAATTTTACTAACTGTGCTTTGAGAACAAGGAAATCGAAGTGCCTCATTTAACACATTTAGATTGGAGGTTAAAACCCCTGGCCAATTTCTCAGCAATAAATACTCTATTAAGCTATGAGCTCTCAGAGAATCATGTCTTGCATCTTATACACCTCAACTTGTCTTTGTACCCACAAAGCCTAGTATATATCAGGCACTCAATAAATTGTAGTTGAATGAATGAACATGAAAACATTTTCTTGGAGTTAGGCATTCAGGCTATCAACTGTTTTGTTTTGTTTTGTTTTCCTCTGATCTTTTTTGTCCTTGCTTTCATTGAACCATGCTCTTATGTTGGAAAGTGTTAATTAACAATCTCTTTCTCACCTCTTATCAGGAAGAGTGTCTGAATCCAAAGAACATAATTGAGACTGGTGCCAATCTCTGAGTTAGAGGGAGAGAGGAGACTTTAATAGCCAGTAAGTAAATTTGTGGTACCCTCAGTTCCTTGGAGGAGTAGGAAAAAAAATTGGGAAGTTATTAACTCAACTGGGGGTCTTGATGACAGAGGACACATTCTTTCTTCAGTATGAATTTAGACTTTGATGCCTTCAAGAAAAATCATTAATGCAAGTCCTTGGGAGATATTCTCACCTCATATATTACCAAGGGACTGGCAGTGTCAATGCCCACCTAGTTGAAGTTCAGAAAGTCCTTGTCCAGCAAGAGAAAATTAGTATTGATGTGAAGTATAGTCAGCCTTCTTATAGTGATTTGTGCTGCCTTTCTTCTGCTCTTGTAGTCCCTCTTTGAGACCATAGGGCCAGACTAGGGAAGATTAAGGGAGAAGGGTCCAGGGGATGAATCTCTTCCTATGGAAGGAACAAGAGCAGGTTTTTCCCCCACCAGGAATAGGGTGGGGTTTGTAGGACTGAGTGTCTTAAAGAGGGGGTACTTGGGGTAGGGGAAGGGGCAGAGCCTGGAATTTCCTGTTAGGAATGGAGGGGAGGGCCCAAAGAGGACTCCCTCTTAATGAAAGCTTTGGGTGCTTTCCCTTTTGGAATGCAAGGGAAAATTGAAGTTAGTTGATATGTTAACTCTTGCCTCTTCTATAGTATGATTTTCTATATAAATAATTAATTCCTATTCCAGCAGAGTCTGTTGTATTTATATGTGGAGGCTGAAGGGACAGGACAGTGAGAAGGAATGGGCTCTTCTCCCATATTCTTTTTAAGCACTCCAGTAGAGATAGGGTATAAGCCCAGCAGGTGGACTGTGGCTGTTGACTAGAGACCTCAAATCTTTGCCAAGTGGACCTCTTCTCATGATATAAGTGATCCAAGAAAGACCAACACAGAAGTGAACCTTTATGACCTAACCTTGAAGTGGCATACCATCACTTCTGCCATGGTCACATAGACCAACCCTGATGCATTGTGGGAAAGCACTACAGAAGGGAGTAAATACCAAGAGACAAGGATCATTGGGGACTAGCCTGGAATTTGGCTACCGCAGATGAAATTCCTAAATTTATTTGATCATAACACCTTTTTTGAAAATAATAATTTCCTGGGGCTGTTGTTCTATGGAACACATTTTAGGAAATGCTTTTATAGGTAATGGAAATCCACTGGAGTTTCTACAAGATTGTGACATGAATCTATCTATGTTTTGGAAGATTGCTGGCAGAAACATGCTGAATGAATCTAAGGAAGAGGAAAGATTAGAGAGATTCCAGTTAGGAGGTTTTACAGTGTTGTAGATGAGAGGTGATGGAAGTGGGGAGTGGGAATTGGGGAGGAAAGGAGGAACCAAAGTGAGATATATTGTGGAGGCAGAAACAACAGAACAATGTGATTGCGAAAGAGGGAGGCATCCAAAATGACTTGGATTTCTGGCTTAGGTGATTAGGACCATAATAAGTCCATTAACTAACATTGGAAATACAGAATGAGGATCAGGTTTGGGAGAAGCTTTGATGAACTCACTTCTAGATATCTTGAAATTTTGTGTAAGTAAGCCTATTTACAGTAAGGAGCCTATTTACATGAATACATCAATTAACACATTTTGGGCCACAAACAACAAAAACCCCTATTCAAAATGGCTGAAATGATAAAGACAGTATTTGGCTCACAAATTGGAAATCCAGAGGTGGGATTGGCTTTAGGGTCGACCTAAAGTGTCTCCAGTTCCATTTCCCAGTGATTCTCTTGGCTCTGCTCTCTTCCCTATGTCAGCTTCTTCCTTAGGCTGGTTTTTAAGAAAACTACAACTATTCTGGCCTCACACCTGCACATGACTATACTGGAGAAAAAAGGGCCATCTCTCCCCCTGAATTGGTCTTTCCTCATTTGTCAAAGCCAAGATTGAATCTCATGTCCAGCATTAATCAGTCCCTGAGGCCAGAAGAATTCTTTGTGCTCATGTAAACCAATTACTGGCAAGGTGGTTGGATAGGATTCTTAGACCACAGAATCATTCTTAGACCAATGAAACCTGCCTCTGGAACTAGGGTGTAATGGATATAGACGAGATAAAGTCCACTGGAATGAGTCCAGTAGGCAATTGGAAATGTGATTCCAGAGCACAAAGAGTTGCAGATTTGGGAATCATTTGCACTGATGTTAATTTGAAGACTTGGCAGAATTTGAGATCATGTAGGGTGACATTGTATGGTAAGAAGAACAAGAGAACGTTGAGGAGCAGTTACATTAAAGGGTCAACGCTTAGTGATGGCAGCCAGCAAAAAAAAGTGAGGCGTGGCCAGAGAGGCAGGTATTTGTGGAACCAGGGTAGTAACAGCTTCTCTGTAGCCATGAGAGAGGCAAAAGACTATATTTTTCTTTTGTTTTTTCTTACCTCTCCAACTCAGTAGTTCTTTATAAGCAAATATGCCATGTCATTTATTTCCTTTCCTCTCTCACAATGTCCTTCAAAGTCTCATATATATGGTGAATGCTCAGTAATTATCTGTTGATTGATTTTTTTTTTATGGTGGAAAATTTGGCTAGGAAAGCACATTTTATGTATAGGGAAAAGTGTAGCCAAAAGCAAGAACTCTGGATTTAATTAAACTCAAACATTGGTGTCATATTTAAAAAATTGTTTTTGAAACCAAAAGTTATTTTTGTGCTAGTAAAACCACTAGGAAGCATCTCCTGAGTATACTGTTGTCTTCAGAAACATTGTTTGAAACATTTACTAAAAATATGACAAAATTGTTTAAAATGTAAAAGTTTGCATTTGGAAAAAAGTCCACCTTATGTAATGTGAATTTAGTGGTTCTTTTGTTGCTTTTCTCCTCTCAGAATATGAGTTTAAATGTGTACATTTTGCATATAAGTAAGATAAGGGCAAAGAAGCACCTCTTTATTGGACAGTTCGGCCTCTGTTTTAAAAACTTTTACTTTGCATTATCTAATTTTATCATGCAATGCCTTCTCAAAATTTGTGTAGGCAGGGATTGTTTTGCTTCATTGAAGGGAACGGGCACCTGATAAAATCCCCAGCACACTAGGAAGCATCAGGAATCACACTGGGAATTAATGAAACTTTTGATTTATTGACTGATTGATTCTTTAAGATTCTAGCATCTATGCCATGCACAGTTTACAATTAACACTGGATGATGATGATGATGATGATGAAGAAACTATTTTATAAAAGTGGAAATTTAATTGGTGCTGTGACATATAAATTATGCACAACTTATATAAAAAAAGAGGTAGAATAAATTATTTATGATGAATTCTGCATTTGAAGTAATCATTTTTGGGTAACTAAAGTCTAGTAAGCTGCTTTATTTTCAGAAATTCTTTCTCCATTGTTGCCCCTAGTGACTCAGCACAGGTCATGAAACAATGGCCTGAAACAATGTAGAGACAAGAGTTTTAGAGAACAGAGATTAAAAGCTCTGGCTCTGAAGTCAGAAAGTTGGAGTGGAAGTTTTAAATTTCTCAGTTTCCTCATCTGTAAAAAGGTAATAATGTTCTCTGTTGCATTATTGTGAGAATTACACACAGCGTGAAAGCCAGACATCAAAAATGTTCAGCTATTGCTGGCTAGTGACTGTTAGGTTTTATTTTAGACTGTCCCTGATGATCTATCTACTCCATTTGCAAGTAATTCGTGGACATAGTCATCCATAATTTAATGGCAGCTGCTGCTTATGTGATTTCCAGTATCTGGGTGGAGAACTATTTATCAAAGCCAAGGACTCTGTGTTCTGTTTCTGTGTCATGTTTATTCAGTCATTAAGTAACCACAGTGTCTTGTCTTTGGCCTTATATTACTCAGTATCTATGATTTAATTGTTGAAAATGATATCTGGACCCAAGTTATGTTTGTAAGTCAGGTCAGTCTTCCAGTAGAGAAAGCAGGCCTCCGCCCGTATAGATCGTCTGCTTAGAAAACTGCATCCTAGATTTTGTTCCTGGTTCAAATACAAATACCTTGGTTTTTATAGTTTTAGAGTAAGACTTCTTTGTTCTTATACTGTACTTTCAAACTATTGCCAATATAATCTCTTTTTCATTCTTGTCATTTGGATCTAACTGATCTTATGCTGTCTCAAAACTTTTGCCCTAGCCCTAGATAACTTACATTCAAGAACTGAAAGTTCAGTGGGAGGTATCTGTTTCCAACTTCTTCCCATTTCAATTCATGTTGGATGCTACAAAGTATTTCATCAGACATACCAACTTATTCATGAATACCTCTCCTTAAACTTCCCCGGAGTCTCATTTAATTAAATTAATTAATTCGTGTATTTATTTATTTATTTTTGGCCACACCGTGCAGCTTGTGGGATCTTAATTCCCTGACCAGGGATTGAACCCCGGCCCACAGCAGTGAAAGCACAGTCCTAACCAATGGACCGCCAGGGAATTCCAATCAGAGTCTCATTTAAAACATAAACCATGGTGTCCTTAGCTCGGAGTTAGGGGAAACTGTAGGATTATATGTTTTAAATATCATAAAATCATTTGTTGGAATCCGACCATACTCTTGGCCAACCACACTGTGATATCATAGCAGTTGAAAGTTTAGCCAAGTATTTTAATTTCAAATAAACTTCTATGTGTTGAAGATGGTTCTGACTGGAATTGGAGCAGCCAGTGTTGACTCTCCTCTTAAGCAGTGACGGGTCTAGAGTCGAAATATTCTGCCTATTATTTTTTCTCCTAATTAGGTAATATTATATCCTTTTGTCATCCTTTCTTACCTTTTAAACAGAGCCCCTGATAATAACCTAACCTGTATGGGCTTATTGTCTTAGAATACTTTATTTAATGTGTAATATCTATACGTGCACTAACAGTAGTAGTTAAATAGAGTTTTATTGCTAAAGAAGATTCAAAGGACTCAAAATGACAATGCTTGTAAATTTACAGTTTAAGGGCTTCCCTGGTCGGTCCAGTGGTTAAGATTCCGTGCTCCCAATGGAGGGAGCCCAGGTTTGATCCCTGGTCAGGGAACTAGATCCACATGCCACAACAAAGATCCTGCATGCCGCAATGAAGACCCAGCACACCCAAATAAATAAATAAATATTTTTTTAAAGATAAAAATATAAATTTACAGTTTATTACAGGAAAAGAATATATCAATGACATTAAAGTAAGGATTGCATCCCTGCAAATGCTAACTCACTGTAAGGGGTCCAGAGAGGCCAGGTCTTGCTGCTTTGTTCACCTTCTGTTAGAGTTGAGGTCAGATGCAGTGGTTGGGAACCACTGATGTGAACACAGAATACCTTGAAAGCAGAAAGCCCCAAATGGAGTCTTAGATGGAGTTTTTTGTATTTTCTGGTCACATAGACAAATTCCTGCCAAATAACCAGTCTCAACAGCAGAGCTGAAACCAGGTGTAAAACACTGATCTCACTGATATTAATAATCAATGTTGACAAAGTGGTACAAACTGCAACTACCCTGAAACTCCTCTGACCCATGGTTACAAAACAACACTGGTAATGAATATGTTTCATGCCTTGACAGGGTCAGTGCCATGCAGGAACTTTAGCAAAACAGTTCAGGCTGATTCCTGACCTGTTGGAAGTAAGGTTCACAGTAAGGTTTACCTGTCACAGTAAGGTTCACCACCCTAATCTGTGATCAAGACCTTTCTACGACAAAACAATTATCCTTAGTTTGACACAAATTAACTTGCCTTACAATCAGAATGCACACACAGATTCTAAACATTTGCAATAATCAGTGAGGAGTTGGTACAGATTTAAACAGAAACTAAACCATTCAATAAGAACAGCATAACTTTTCTCATACTTTTATAATGATTTTATAATTCTTTTGCCTCCCTGATCTATAGCTATCTGAACTTTAAGGAATACATCTGCTGAATGATTAAGAACCATGATCAATCTACCATTAATTAAGTTAACATCTTCCTTAGGCTAATTCTTCTCCATAAGAATAATGTCCTATGAAACAAAAATCAAAAGACATAGCCACATTAGTATTTTTCTATGTAGTCATAGTTAGAGATCTCCTTTTTCATTCATTTTGAGAATGTAGACTACTTCTGGATGTTTGTTTTTCATTCAGCTCACTTCTTGGCTCTTCAAAAAGGAAAAGGTTTTTTCAGGGTCTTTCTCCCCAACAGGCATTGAAGTCCAAGCTAAGACAGAATATTATTCTTTTGTTTTAAGCCTCATCAGAATTGCTGGATTTTCCCTTTTGTAAAACACATTTATTGGCTCCTTTCCTCTCAGCAATAATTTCACCTCTCTTTCATTAATCATTAATTTAAATCCAAACCTTTCCTCCCTGAAATAGATCCCTGTGGTTCAACCACTGGGCTAGTCCATTTGACTTGTAGCAAGATGAGACATGGCTGGATTTCCCTTTCAGTCCATACCTAATTGTAGGGGGTCAGATTGGGTAAGTAGAGAAAAGGGAGCTATCCTGTCCACCAGCAACAAAACATTGGTACAGTTATCCCCAATGTGGCAAAGTGGGGGAAGGGATAATCTATCCCACCAATCTCTTTGGAATTCTTGCATTATGTTCAAATTAATAGGAACAGTATCTTGTTTTACATTATCAGCCTCTGGAGCCCTTAATTACACACCTAGTCTAGAGACTACGAATTTGGCATTTGTTATGGACTGAATTTTGTGTAACCCCCCCAAATTAATATGTTAACCCCTACTCCCAACGTGATGGTATTAGGAGGTGAGGTCTTGGGGAGGTAATTAGGATTAAATGAGGTTATGAGGGCAGAGTTCTCAAGAATGGAATTAGTGTCCTTATAAGAGTCATGAGGGAGCTTGCTGCTCTCTGCTCTCTGCCTTGTAGGGATATAAGCAGGTGCAGTTTGCAGCCTGGAGGAGGGTCCTCACCAGAATCTGACCATGCCAGCACCGTGATCTCCAACTGCCAGCCTCCAGAACTGTTGTTCATAAAACATCCAGTCTATGGCACTTTGTTATAGCAGCACAAACAGACTAAGACAGCATTGAAATCAAGAAAATTATGGAAGACTTGTATTTAAATTCCTGCATCATTCCTCATTCTCTTTTCCCTACTTCCACTGTAAAAGCATAACAATTTATCTAATGGAGACATGACGTTAGTCAACTTCGTGTTAAGTTGCAAAATACAAACTATAGGTTTGTAGACCAATCCTTCAATCCATCGTCACCCCTACATCTTTTTAAGCAGTTGTGTTTAGTTCAATTATCTATTAATCTACCACTTTGAGGGTGATAAAGAATATGATAAGTCCAGTCCATTGAACGTGATGTTTCTTTGCCCATTTTAGTACCATGTGGGCAGAGAAGTGAGTGTCTTGAACCAAGGAAATGTGACTAGGAGGGCCAAACTGGTACAATATTTTTGTTCTAACATTTTTTTTTTTTGGCTGCACCACGTGGCATGTGGAACTTCTCCGACCAGAGGTTGAACCCATGCCACCTGCAGTAGAAGTGCAGAATCTTAACCACTGGACCACCAGGGAAGCCCTATTCTAACTTTTTGATAGTATTGAAAACATTGGCTTCAGTCACTGGGTATGCAACGCCAAACCCACAATATGAATCAGGTTCTGTCAATACCCATCTAAGTTCCCCTAGGGCAATAGATAAAGGGTCAATATTACCTACTTGCCAGCTATGAACTGGACATTCTCCCTTGGGAATACTTCCCAGGGCTAATTGCAAACACTGCTTTTCTGATAGCAAACAGAATATTTATTATTAATGGTTTAATCTTCAGTAAGGGGCACTGGTATATTTGTCATTTGGTCCATTGATGCATGGTTTGAATTCCCTCATGTCAACTCATTTCATGGACCCAAGTTGCCACTTCAAGTGGTCAAGCAAAGTCATCAACTTGTTGATTCCTTGCATAAGGCTTCTTTGCTGAGCATTCACATGTCCCACTTTGGTTTGCTCTTAGAATTTACATAAAGATTTCCAAAGAGCAGTACCCCTTTTATCATCCAGTTATCTGTGGCCCACTTGCCAGACCAAATTGCATATCCATTGGTCAAGAGTCAGTACACACTCAAAAAGTAGGACATTTACTTATATCTAATTCTTCTATCACTGACAGGAATACATCCTGTAATTTAGCTCTCTGGACCAAGTTGTTCTTATTTTCCCTCATGAGAATTTTACTATCTGCTGGACACCAAACCACAAATTTCCTTACTGAGCCATCCTTCAATTCTGGAACATCTATCTGTGAATCAGGCAAATTGCCTAATATCCTTGAAAAATTGGTTGAAGTGAGGGGCCCAATTCCACAACAGCAGCAGGCAAAGCCAGGCGTAGGTTACTCTAAAGGCTCCCATTTTGCATCTTCAACTAGTGTTGGCCAAAAGGTTGATGAATGTATCATTTCTTTTTAAATTTTACCTAATAGAGGAGAAATTTCCATTCTAACATACCTACACCAATTATACATTCAGGTAGAGGTGATACTTCTACATAAAATAAAAAAATCATACATTCTAAATTTCTTTATTTTTGGCCACACTGCACGGCACGTGGGATCTTAGTTCCCTAACCAGGGATCAAACCCATGACCCCTGCATTGGGAGTGCAGAGTCTTAACCAATGGACCACCAGGGAAGTCCCATACATTCTAAATTTTAACCATATTTTAATTTTCATTCCTTTTACAGTAGCATGCCATATCCCTTAAATTAATTCTATCACCCTAAGGGGTTGATTAGCAAGCCTAACCAGTATCGTACATTGTGCACATATATTCAATGGATCTAAAAGTTTATTCTTTACTCCCAAGCCATTTTATATAATCTTGGTGTTCAACTGATACACCAAATTATCATCTTGAGCTGAATACTGTAAGAAAAAAGAGCTCATAAATCAGTGGCTAGATAAAATACCCTATAGACAAACATTTTTAAATTAGGGGTGGAGGTTGCATAGGTCACTCGACTCCATTAATTATACCTTTGGATTTCTTATTGATAGGAAGGATTCTCAAAGATTGCGAGTATGTAAAGCTGTAATAGGATTTGATCAGAGAAACCACTGGGAATAATATAGTATTTTTTATAGAGATTTGACCTTACACAATTGTGGAAACTGGTTAGATAGTTTATGTATGGCTTTTGCTTCAATGTCTGGTGCTGGACCTGATGCTAGCATGGCAGGAAGTCAAGAAGGAAAGATGGACGTGAAGTGGGGAAGAACAAAGACAAGCTGGAACCTGCCTTGGTCCCTTACCACCTCTAAGCCTCTAACCTTAGTGATTCAGATGACCTGCAATAGAAGCTAGTATCCTTCATTATGAAGCTAAATGTACAGTTGACCCAGGAGTAGAGTTGGAGAAACTGATGAAGGAGATCCAGCAGGAGATGGATTGCTGTGGACCCAGCTGCTGCCTCACATCTCCAAAGTGAGTCAAAAAATCAGTGACAACCTGTGTGAGCTACAGCAGTACCCGATACTCTGCACTGACCCTCTGAGTGTAAAAAGATGACGACAATGTTGAGTTGTATGGTATGCGAATTATGTCTCAAAAAAGCTTTTTTTTGTTTTCTTTTTAGATAGCTGCTGTTTTACTGCTGCCTTCTTAAATCTCACACAAAACGTCTTTTATTGTCCAGGCTAACCTTGTAAGTATGTAGGGGAGGGAATTTCTGGGAATCATAGCTCCGCTTAAATAAGTTACCACTGTATAAACCTGCTGCAAATGTTTTCTGTTCAGTTATATAAATTTTTAAATTTAGTTAATTAATTAATTTATTTTGCTGCACTGGGTCTTCGTTGCTGCACGTGGGCTTTCTCTATTTGCAGCAAGTGGGGGCTACTCTTCCTTGCGGTGTGCGGGCTTCTCATTGCAGTGGGTTCTTTTGTTGCAGAGCACCGGCTCTAGGTGCACAAGGTTCAGTAGTTGCGGTTCGCGGGCTCAGTAGTTATGGCTCACAGGCTCTAGAAGGCAGGCTCAGTAGTTGTGGCGCACGGGCTTAGTTGGTCCGTGGCATGTGGGATCTTCCCGGACCAGGGTTCGAACCTGTGTCCCCTGCATTGGCAGATGGATTCTTAACCACTGTGCCAAAGTCCCAGATTATATAAATTGTGTTTAAAAATGTAAACTTTGAAGCTAGATGGAGAATCCATGCTCTAATTCTAATAAAATCATCATTGGATATCAGTAAAAGGTTCTCTATCAATATCTTTGCACTTTAAAAAATGGTGTGCTTATAAAGGTAATTATAGGACTAAATAACATGGGAAAGCGTTAACTAGTACTAAAAGTTATATTTGTAAATACTTACCATTTTTTTTTTTGTCCCTAAGAATAATACAAGCTATCTATTATTGTACCAGGAATCATTATTTTTCAAAAAGCAAATACAGGGCTTCCCTGGTGGCGCAGTGGTTGAGAGTCCGCCTGCCGATGAGTACATATTGTATGAATCCATTTATAATATATAACAGTCTAGAAAATGCAAAATAATCTGTAGTTACAGAAACTAAGATCAGTGATTGCCTGGGGGGAAGAGACTCGGATGAAGAGGAAGGAGGGATTACAAAATCAACACTTGGGTGTTCTACATAAATTAGTTTCCTTGGTTGTGGCAATAGTTTGATGGATGTATACATATGTTAATTCTCATCAAATTGTACTCTTTAAACATGTGCAGTTTCTTATAAGTTAA
This sequence comes from Neophocaena asiaeorientalis asiaeorientalis, assembly GCF_003031525.2. Lineage (NCBI taxonomy): Eukaryota > Metazoa > Chordata > Mammalia > Artiodactyla > Phocoenidae > Neophocaena > Neophocaena asiaeorientalis. Next base: position 6,521,197 of record NW_020175670.1, read on the forward strand.
TTTTATCTCACCAAGATTGTAAAAAAAAAAGAAATCCTTGATCTTTTGCACAGAGTTATAAAAACTTCTTGGTGAAAATTGGTATAGTTTTAGTGAACCTCACTTCATACAGCAGACTTATTTATGAAAACTTGCAGTAAGCTAAATATGGATAAACAAAGTAACATTTTTAAGCATCAAGGAAGTTCTTTATGCAGAGAATTCTTTTTTTTTCTTTTGAATTAAAAAATTTACATACAAAATTGTGTGTATGTGTGAGTGTGTGGGTACATTTCTAGGAGATTTTATACACCCATAAGTTCTTGTAACTACCACCACAGACAGTCTAGAAAACAGTTGAGCACCTGAATGAATTCCCTCCCGCTGCCCCTTTGTATTTATATCATTTTCCACACCTAGTCTTGCCTACCACTGACCTGTGTGCATTATATCTGTTCCTATATTTTAGCTTTTTTCAGAATGTCATATAAAATGGAAACATACAGCATGTAATCTTTTAATATTGGGTTCTTTCACTTAGCATAATGCATTTGAGATTCATCCATGTTGTTGTATGTATCAGTAATCTATTCCTGTTTATTGTTGAGTAGTATTCCATTGTGTGGATGAACTATAGTTTATTTATCCATTTATCTATTGAAGAACAAGTGGATAGTTTCCAGTTTGGGACACTTATGCATAACAATACTTATACAGAGAATTATTTTACAAATTAAAAACTCTTTGCAGTGTAAATAATCGTTATTTCCTTTAATACTTTTGTAAAATTTAGCCTCTAATGTATAAACTTCCTTCAAGACGGGCACCTTTTTTTTTTTTTCTTTTGGCTGTGTTGGGTCTTCGTTGATGCACACGGGCTTTCTTTATTGCAGCGAGCGGGGGCTACTCTCGTTGTGGTGCGTGGGCTTCTCATTGCGGTGGCTTCTCTTGTTGCGGAGCACGGGCTCTCGGTGCGCAGGCTTCAGTAGTTGAGGTGCATGGGCTCAGTAGTTGTGGTGCACCAGCTTAGTAGCTCCGCGGCATGTGGGATCTTCCCGAACCCGTGTCCCCTGCATTGGCAGGTGGATTCTTAACCACTGCGCCACCAGGGAAGCCCTGGAATCTTTATATCTTTTATATCTTGACCTGGGTGGCGGTTACATGGGTATTTACATATGTAAAAATTCAAGTTGTATACTTAAGATTTTTAACGTGGATTCCCAGTTGTCCCAGCACCAGCACAGAACTCCACACAATGATTTGCTCATAGAAGGCGCTCAATTTAATTGAACTGAACCAAGACTGCAACAGCAAGGCCTGTCCTTCTACAAGCACTCAATAGGTGTTTGTTATCATTGCAGACTGTGATGACTATTTGTGGACTGTTAACCTTCTTCCTGGTCCAAGAAACATTTGCCTGGAAGTCAGTTACATAATGATTAACTAAAGCTACAGTTATTCCAAGTTAGTACTTTCTCTTTTTCTCCTCGAGATTTTTAACTCAAAATGGAAGATTTGGGCAGGAAATGGAACATGTTTTCTTTTTACAATAGGTCATGTTCATGATTTCGGTTTTATCAAAATATTGGTTGTAGATAACTGTGCTATGATGTCTCTCATTTCCTTTCCATCCTTTCTCTGCTTTAAATTAGCTTGTCTGTGCCTCTTCCTCCAACAGTTTGCTTACATGTGATATTCCCTTTTCAGCCCCAGCCCCCAGGAACAAACTAAGCTAGGCCAATTGGCTTTTCTCTCCCCAGAATTTGGAATTGGGATTTAGAAACCCCAGAAGTCTCTTTGGCTGCTTGAAACGGGTAATATAAGGCTGGTATGGATATGCATTGCATATGCATTTGTGCATATATGTGGTAATGGGCCATTGTCTAGGACCATGCTATACCATGCAGTACCACTTGACTCTTGGGAATCTTTTCACCATTCCAAACAGTAGAAATAAAGAGTGCCCCACCACTCTGACACCTCCCTCTCTCAGCTTTCCCTATTCTCTCATGTCTCTTTTTCTATTCCCTAGCAGCACCAGGACAATGGTTTGGCAATTTTTAGTCCAGAGGCTATCACCAATCTCAACTCATTGAAGCTGATAATGGTTCAGAGGGTTCAAGCACCCCTACTTTATTAGTGATTCTTTTGGTGACTCCCTCCCCAGTCTTAGAGAAGGGGAAAAATCTCTACCGTCTTTCACAATGTAAGGAGAGAGAATAACCTCTCTTTAGAACACTGCTTTCCCCCCAAAAGGCAACCTTCACTTGTTCTGTCTTCCCCTTATGTGAGGGAGGGGATAGTGGTGCAGGTAGTGATGATTTTCTTAACTGGTACCTCTCACTGGGCCCAGTGGGGAAGGGATAGACTCCAAAAGCTGATGGTTCTTCAAACATAGAATAGGTAGCATTGTGTATTCTTAGCTTTGGGCTCAGAAACAGGATCTAATTTCACTTAAAATGAAAAACGTCCCTGACATAGACAATGATATGAGTTGGACTCCTTTCCAATGCTGTTTCATATAATTAGCAGCATAAGTGAATCATTTCTGGTAGTGACTTGCAAATATGTGCATAAGAAAATTTTACAAGTTTCAGTACTGATTGGTTTTTTAATAGTCTAGTTCATTACTATTTACAAAGCATTTTCACACATATTGTGCCATTTAATTAAGTGTCTGGGCTGTCACTGATCCACAACCCTATCCAGAGATTACATTGGAACCTTCCAGAGCACCCCTGATATCCTAGTTTACTTTCCAATTACCTTTCCTCCTCAAGGTGCATAGCCTCCTTTCCAGATCCAAAAGAATTCTAGTCAGAGCTGATCATAGATTAAAGTCTGTCTCAGGAAAGAACATCTTTTCATCAATTTTATTCTCCCATTAATTTGGCATTTAGATTATTTTTAACAATTGCATTGGAATCCATTTCAGGATTTTTGTACTGTCTGCATATCTACCTTTATTTATCTTTGTTACAATATAAGAAAAAGCACAAGGCCCTGTGGAATTCCTGGACTTCTTGACCCCTCCATGATTCTATTTCCTCTTTTCTTTTAATGTTTATTTATTTATTTGGCTGCACTGTGTCTTAGTTGTGGCATGAGGGATCTTCCGTTATGGCATGTGAGATCTAGTCCCTGATCAGGGATTGAACCTGGGCCCCCTGCGTTGGGAGCATGGAGACTTAGCTGCTAGAACACCAGGAAAGTCCTATTTCCTCCTCTTTTTAACTCTTACAACCTTTGCTAGTATGCCATTTGGATTGTGGCTGAAGCTAAAATACTGTGGATTTAATCACATAAAGAGATAATATAATGGTTAGGAAGAGGCATTTAAAATCCTCCTGTAATACTTGGGGGTCCTTCAAGATTTACAATCCTAAATATCACTTTCGGAGAAGAAATATCCTGATAGCAGAAGGTGATATCCTTTTAAACTTTAGGGAAAAAGACTGAAATACCTTTGTGACGGATTAGATGGAGACTGGGGAATAAAAATAGACATAGCTTAATGAATTCCAGAACTCAATTATCTCTTTGTGTGTGTGTGTGTGTGTGTGCGTGTGTGTGTGGGTGTGTGGGTGTGTATGTTTAACATGCTCCAGAGGATGAAATAAGTAATATTTCTAAAAAGAAGAAATGTTGAAGTGCAGTTGGCAACAATACTGAAGCTATCACATCTGCTTCTCCACACTTATTATTAAACATTATCCCCAAGGTCAGAGCACAAATAGTTTGCCTTTTATTTATTTCATCCTAAATGTCTTTCTTTCTTCCCATAAAATTTCTGAAGTCTTCCTTATTTTCCTTCAGTAGGCCCCCTTCTTCAATTTTTTATTACACAAAATCTTGAAAAATCATTCTATTACTTTCTTAAAACTTGGTACATAGGATATTGTCAATATATCAATTACTATATAGCAAACAATGAATATATAAAATCTTGTTTGCCTTTGAAGTTTTAAATTATGAAAATACAACTCATGTTCTCTATCTTCAGGAAATAGTAAGATAGCAATGAAATGTCAAACTTTTCAAAATATAGGAGTAATTTGATTTATTCCTATGACTATAAAAGTGAACATGCTTTCTCAAGATCTATTTCTACTGAATTTAAGTTGTATAACTACCTTCAACAGTGAAGGTTTTACACCGAATAATAAAACAGCTCTACTGTGAATTTGAACTGCCTCATTAACTTTACTGGAGTAGCATTTTTAACCAAAATTAATTCCAAACAAATTAAGAGTTTAAATATAATAAATAATTCAGAAGTTAGAAGACATTTGAACTAAATATTTATTAAATGTTTGGATCGGAATGTTCTTTGTAGGCCTCAGGATTTTCGTATTCATAAATGTGCCCCTAGTGCCCAACACACAGTAGGTATTCAACAAATACCTACTGAAATGAAGATAATCTTCTAGCTCAGAAGTAAAAAACAAACAAACAAACAAGAATCTCAAAGGAAAATAGGAAGTAATTGGCTAAATTTTTAAAATTTAATCTTAGTACATTAAACTTATAATGAATAAAATGAAAAAGAAGATAGTGAACTGTAAGAGTATTTGAAGAAAATTTGAGAGATGAAAAGTAGAAATCTTTATTTAAAAAATTCCATTTGGGCTTCCCTGGTGGTGCAGTGGTTGAGAGTCCGCCTGCCGATGCAGGGGACACAGGTTCGTGCCCGGTCCAGGAAGATCTCACATGTCGCGGAGCGGCTGGGCCCGTGAGCAGCATCAAAAAGAATAAAATATTTCGGAATAAACTTAACCAGGGAGGTGAAAAACTAATACACTGAAAACTAGAAACCACTGCTGAAAGAAATTAAATACACAAATAAATGGAAAGACATTCTGTGTTCACAGATTGGAAGATTTTATATTACTAAGATATTGATACTACCCAATGATACTATAGATCAATGCAATTCCTATCAAAATCCCAATGACATTTTTTTTGCAGAAATAGAAAAATTTATCCTAAAATTCAGATGGAATCACAAGAGACCCTGAATAGCCAAACCAATCTTAAAAAGAACAAAGTTGAAAATCTCACATTTCCTGATTTCAAAACTTACTATAGAGCCATGGTAATCAAAATAATGTGGTACTGGCATAAAGATGGATATATATAAACACAAATGTAATAGAATAGAGAACCTAGGAAAACAACACTCACATATATAATAAAATGATTTTTGACAAGGGTACCAAGATCACTCAATGGGGAAAGAATAGTCTTTTTAAACAAATGCTGGGAAAAATGAATATCCAAATGTAAAAGAATGAAGTTGGACCCCTACCTTATACCATATATAAAAATTAGCTGAAAATTGATTAAAGACCCAATGCAATAGCTAAACTATAAAAATCTTAGAAGAAAACAGGGGAAAAGCTTCATGGCTTTGGATTTGGCAATAATTTCTTGGAGATGATACCAAAAACACAGGCAACAAAAGAAAAAATAAATTAAATTGGACTTCATCAAAATAAAAGATAAATTGAACTTCATCGAAATTAAAAACTTTTGTGGACATTATCAACAGAGTGAAAAGGCAACTCACGGAATGAGAGAAAATGTTTGCAAATCATGTATCTGATAAGGGATTAATATCCAGAATACATAAAGAACTCGTACAACTTAACAACAACAACAAAAAACCAATTAAAAAATGGGCAAAAGGGACTTCCCTGGTGGCACAGTGGTTAAGAATCCTCCTGCCAATGCAAGGAACATGGGTTCAATCCCTGGTCCAGGAAGATGTCATATGCTGTGGAACAACTAAGCCCATGTGCCACAACTTCTGAGCCTGTGCTTTAGAGCCCGCGAGCCACAACTACTGAGCCCACGCACCACAACTACTAAAGCCCGCATGCCCTGGAGCCCGCACGCTCTAACTACTGAGCCCACGCACCGCAACTACTGAGCCTGCGTGCCTAGAGCCCATGCTCTGCAACAAGAGAAGCCACTGCAATGAGAAGCCGGCGCACCACAACGAAGAGTAGACCCTGCGTGCCACAACTAGAGAAAGCCTGCGCGCAGCAACGAAGACCCAGTGCAGCCAAAAAAATACAAAGAAAGAAAAATTGGGCAAAGGACTTGAACAGATCGTTCTCTGAAGAAGGTATACAAATTGACAATTAGCACATGAAAACATACTAATTATCAGGAAATACAAATCAAAACCACAATGAAATACCAACTCACACCCATTAGGATGGCTAATATTAAAAAACAAAAACAGAAAGTAACAAGTGTTGGTGAGGATGTGGAGAAATTGGAACCCTCATGCACTGCTGGTGGGAATGTAAAATGTGTGCAGCTACTGTGAAACAGTATGATTATTCCTCAAAAAATTAAATACAGAATAACCATATGATCCAATAATTTCCCTTCTGGTTATATACCCAAAAGAATTGAAACCAGGGGCTTGAACAGATATTTGTACAGCCATGTTCATAATAGTGTTATACACAGCAGCCAAAAGGTGGAAGCAAGCCAAGTTTTAATCAACGGATGAATGAATAAACAAAATATGGTGTGTGTGTGTGTGTGTGTGTGTATATATATATGTAATATGGATGACCTTAAATTATGCTAAGTGAAATAAGTCAGTCATAAAAGGATAAATATTGTACAAGTCCCCTTATATGAAGTACCAAAAGTAGTCAAATTTACAGAGACAGTAAGTAGAATGGTGGTTTCCAGGGACTAGGAGGAAGGGAGACTGGGGAGTTACAGTATAATAGGCACAGAGTTTTAATTGGTAAAGATGAAAATGTTCTGGAGATAGATGTTGGTGATAGTTGCACAACAAGATGAATGTATTTAAAGCCACAGAACTGTACACTTAAAAATGGTTAAGATGGTAAATTTTATGTTATATATATTTAACCAGTTAATGGACTGACTTGTGTCCACCCAAGTTAATATGTTGAAGCCCTAACCCCCATTGTGACTATTTATTTGGAGATAGGGACTTTAAGGGCGTAAGTAAGGTTAAATGAGGTCATAAGGGTAAGCCCTAATCCAGTAGGAATAATGTCCTTATAAGAGAAAGAGAAACCAGGAGTGCCTTTGCATGGAGGAAAGGCCATGTGAGGACAAAGTGAGATGGTGGTCATCTGCAAGCCAGGAAGAGCGGTCTCACCAAAAATCAACCCTGCCTTGATCTTGGGGATTTCCTGCCTCCAGAACTTCAAGAAAATAAATATCTGGTTTTTTAAAGAAATAAATTTACTTTTTTTGGCTGTGTAGGGTCTTTGTTGCTGTGTGCAGGCTTTCTCTAGTTGCGGCAAGCAGGGGCTATTCTTCGTTGCGGTGCGCGGGCTTCTCATTGTGGTGGCTTCTTCTGTTGTGGAGCACGGGCTCTAGGTGCACGTACTTCAGTAGCTGTGGCACATGGGCTCAGTAGTTATGGCTCGTGGGTTCTAGAGCTCAGGCTCAGTAGCTGTGGCGCACAGGCTTAGTTGCTCTGCAGCATGTGGGATCTTCCCGGACCAGGGCTTGAACCTGTGTCCCCTGCATTGGCAGGCAGATTCTTAACCACTGCACCACCAGGTAAGCCCCTAAATATCTGTTGTTTAAGACGTCCAGTCTGTGCCATTCTGTTATGGCAGCCTGAGCAGACTAATACAATCACAATTTTTTTAAGTTAAAAAAATTATTAATGGTATTTTGAATTGTAAAAATAATGCATTCATTATAAAAAATTTAAATCATACAAAGGGTAAAAAAATCATAAGGAAGCCTCTCACCCCATCCCCAGAGTAACCAATGCCAATAGTTATAAGAATATCTTCCAGAATGCTTTTATGAATATATAAAACATATATTTATATTATAAACACTTTCCTCTTCTTCTAGCAAGAATCACAGTAGGGTCTCATTCAGAAAGGGAAGATACCTTCAAGTTTGTTAATGCCTAAAACATAGTTTAACATATTCATCCATTCCATCCATTGTATATTTAGATTATTTCTAGATTTTTTTCCTCCTTCATAAAATGTGATTAACTTCCTTATAGTCACTTAAAATTATTTCTGTTCTCAAGTTTTTTAGATCCTAACATACAATGCAACATTTAGCCTTTCCATTACCATTGTTTACGTAGGTTATTTCCCTATTTTTCTCCCATCATATAAATGTAATTCATATCTCTACAATGTTACTCTTTTAAATTATTTCATTAAGTTCCTAGTAATGAAAATCGGTCAACAGATGTGATACTTTTATGGAACTTGGTATATATTGCCAAACTGATTACCTGCCAACTTACATTTCTACAGCAGTGCTAACAGTACCAATATTAGATACTCCTCTTTAGAAATATCTCCCTCTCGGGCTTCCCTGGTGGCGCAGTGGTTGAGAGTCCGTCTGCCAATGCAGGGGACACGGGTTCGTGCCCCGGTCCGGGAAGATCCCGCATGTCGCGGAGCGGCTGGGCGCGTGAGCCATGGCAGCTGAGCTTGTGCGTCCGGAGCCTGTGCTCCGCAACGGGAGAGGTCACAACAGTGAGAGGCCCGCGTACCACAAAAAAGAAGGAAAAAAAAAAATCTCCCTCTCTGCTAAAAAAAAAAACAAAAAACAAAAAAAACTCCCTAAAGTAGTAGTTAAAAAAGGAAATCTTAATTTGCATTTTTGATTACTACTGAGATTGAAGATTTTCAAATATCTATTAGTCATTAGTATCTCCTTTTCGTGTGTAAACCATCAACTCATACTCTTTACTCATACCTGTACTAGAGGCATTAATATCTTTCTTATTGATTTGTATGAGTCCTTCATACATTATATTACTCCTTTATCTATCAATATTTATTCCAAATATTTCCCAGTTGGTTTCTGTCTTTTAATTTTATGTGTCCATCCAACAAATATTCACTATCTACTATGTTCCACGTACTATGGTGGGAATTCTACGTTATTTTCTAAATTACTTTATATAGAGAATTACACACATACTTTTTCATTCTTCCATTGTTTAAAGTTTTGAAAGGTTGAACTTAGATCACGGCAAAAACCCACATATGATCCTGTATCCCTGTCTGCGTGTCAGAGCTGGGCCTTTCTCTCTCATGAGATTGCAAGCAGATGTTGGGCAAGGAGTCATTGAATGCTTGTTTGGGGTTGCAGGATGAGCCCAATCAAGGTAGTTCACTCACATGGGGATAAAGTGGTGAAGTTGTTGGTGGAGGTTTTTGCTCCTCTCCACATGGGCCTCTTCATACACAGGTCTGCTTGAGTGGAGTTTCGTGGAGCCTAGCTTCCTCCAGAGCAAGCAATCCAAGAGAATGAGGTGGAAAGCTGCAATCAGTGCCTTTATGACCTAGCCTCAGAAGTCACACACCTTCAGCTGTATTCTACAGGTCAGAGTAGCCTTCATTCAAAGGGCTGGAGGAGTATATATTTCCAGAGTGGAGAATCACTGGGGGTTTTCTTGGAAGCTAGCTACCAAAGATCCTAACATCTTGATTTTCCTGTAATTTACTTTATAAAGCAAATACTGATAATTTTGCAATATTGTGTACCAGTCAATTTTGCAGCATACTGTTCTTTTAAACACAGCTGTGTGTTCAAACACATATGTGCGCATGGGTGCACCCAAGTATTTGAGACTTTCTGTTCCACAATTAAGGTTCCACAGATTAAAGGCCCTCTGTTACAAGGTCAGCCTATGAACTTCATTAGGGCACTAGATTCCACTTCAAACTCTGAATTTGAGTAAACAGAGTTCAAGAGTGCAGAGTAACAGCCAAGTAGCTGGACTTCTATCTACTTGTAATCTGTTAATTAACTAGGAAACACTTTGAGTCTTACCAGAAATTTTCATTTTCTAGAAAATTTTACCTTTTTTAATTAAAAAGCTCTTCTCTTTGTTTACCTACCTTTACCTAGAAGGTATTTTCTAAGTCCATGTGGAATTTTATGAATATTTTATTTTAAAGGCACAGCAATTATTCCCACATAGGTTATTCTAAAAGAACTCAGGGCACAGGGAGACTTGGCAAAATAAGCAGCCAGACATCCCCAAAAGATTGTCCTCGGGTCTTGCCTCCAGCTTAGTCCCAGGTCCCCTCCCGGATGCCTGTTACCTCATATGCTCTAGAGCTGTTCTGTCTCATACGGTGGCCACTAGCCACACCCTACACTTGCAATATTGAAAGTCTGAATTGAGCCTTACCCTAAGTGTAAAATACACACCCGATTTTGAAGATTTAGTATGAGGTAAACATTAGTATGTCATTAATAATTTTTATATTGATTATATGTTGAAACTAATATTTTGGATAATTAGGTTAAATAAAGTGTACTATTAAAATTTTAAAAAAAGCTCTTGCAGATGATACTAATTTGCTGAAGGTGATTCAGCTAGTTGAGGTGATTAACCAAATACTGAGGTAGAAGGCCAGGTTAGATGAAAAGGTCAACTCAGAGTAAGGAAGACAGTTTCTTACAGCTAACCTTCACCTCTCCTGCAGGATAGGCAAATAGGCACCTTCGTGAAATCTTTGTTTGGAACTCACACTTTCATTTTACCACTAGTCCCTCTTTAAAGTCTGCCAATTCATGGACCCAAGAAAACAACAGAGTAGCCCTAAGTTTTCCCAAATTGGGAAATCTCTTGGGTCCCAGTTGTTTAGCGGGGAAACTAAGAAGGTTAGAATGAGAGAGTAGGAAGCACCAACTTAGTTTACAAAGAAGTGAGGTTCTTACACCACAAGTATTATCCTTATTTCAATCCCTAAGGTCAAAGCAACAATGGTTTGAGCTGACTGCCTCCCAGTTCCCCACTATCTCTGGATCAGCCTTTAATACTCGTCTTGAACTGATTTTTAGTCAGCTTTCTGGATGCACTGTTAGGGAGGGTACAGGGGAATAACTGCCACGTCTGACGTACTGTTGTACATATAAGACTAAATCCCGATCCCCAATTTTCACCTGGGCCTGAGTGATTGAAAACAATCTCTACATGTCTCAGAAGACATCAACTTGCACCCACGTCTACCAATACCCCCGCTATTCTAAAGACTCCGGCCGAGGAAAGCCATCAGCTTAGGCAAAGGGAGACACACTGCAGAGGACGTTGTCCACGACAGACGACACAAAGGACACACTGGCCACTTCAACAGACACGTGGCCTTCCCTCACCACGTCGGAACGCTCGGCTCCACCCCTCCCACCCGGAACTACAACCCCCGCGCTCCGCGCCCGCACGAACCGCGTGACGCTCGCGCCCGCCCCGCCTACCCGGACCTACTGGGCAGGCGCAGGGCGCGCGCATGCTCGGCAGGCCGGCTGCTGGGGGCTTCGGGATGCTGCAATCTGTTGCGCCGCCGCCCGCGGAAGCCGGCAGATCCGGGTCTTGTGGCTAAGAGTGACGTGGTCAGTCGAATCAAAACAGAGGAGGGGAGGAAGCAGCGGCTAGGAGCGGCGACGGCAGGGACGACCGGAGCAGCTGCTGTGTTCCGGAAGCTTCAGGCGGTCTTTCTGCCGAGGCTTGGTCCCGGCCCCCATCTTCCCCGCCCTATCGGTTGTTGTCTGGGCGGGTGAGTGTCTGCCCCTTCTCCCACCGCCGTTTGCCGGCCCACCTTACCCTCACCCCGGTTTTTCCTGGTGGCTACTCAGGCTCTGGCGGACTGCGGCAGCTGTGGCAGAGCGGGGCTGCTTCTCGGGCTCGGTGCGTCCCCGGCTGGGCTGGCGACTCTGCACCTGGAGAAGCCCGCTGCTGCCTAGCCCGCGTCCCCCGGCGAAGAGCGAGGCGGAGAGCCTGAAATTTGGCTTTCTCTGCAGGAAACCAGAGTCGGGACTTGGCAGGGAAGTGGACGGTAGCCAGGGATGGTTTCATTTTTAGGGCAAGCAGTAAACTCGGGTGGAGGCGTATAATGGAGTAAAAAGAGAGAGAGTCGTAGCTGGAAGGAAAACCCCACAAACCTTGAAATTCACACTATATAATTTACCTCTGTTACTCAGCCTTTGCCGGGTTTGGTGAAGTCACTAGGATACGTCCTTTGTTGTGATTAATGAGACTAGAGAGCTGCCGTCCAGAAAGCGGGAGCTTTTAGCCCTTATTGTGTTGTGAATTTGAAGGATTCCATTTTTGTATTCAGTAAGTGGAACCAGAGCAGACAGTAAAGAGGTAGCACCCTTTATTGGAACAGATAAAGTACGATAAACTGGTTACCAGAGTACCTGAAGTCTTATGTTGCCATTTAAAGCCAGTTTTCCAAAGTGGCTGCTTCTGTGTGTTTTTTAGCCAAGATGATGTTAGCCGTAGAGAATCAATAGGATGTTTTCAGTTGTCCTAGTTTGCAAAATCGAAGATGTGGCCTTAAGAGAATGTCTTGGCTTTGCAAAGAGTCGGATGAGCTTCCTGCACGTAATACCTGTGCTTAAAGAGATCTTCCAGTTTTTGTGTTATTGTCAGAAACCACTGGCAGCTGTACGTAGAATAACTTGGATGGCGTAAGACCTTTCAGACGTAGTCTCGAGACCCTTAGGAGGCGTTCTCGCTGCCCAGTCTGTGGAGCTTGCAGAAGACTTGTGTTCCCTTCCACTTTAGATGACCGGCCACGCAGATTCCACTAGTGTAGCCTGCTTTGATCCCTGCCGCTCTCCGCACTTTTCCACCGCAGGAACGAGAGCGGAAGACCAAACCTCCCTTTTGTCCTAACTTAGTTTTAAAAAAGAATATTTTTCCCCAGAGAGCTCATTAATTGAGGTGTTTCTTTAGCAAACGGCAGGAAAGAAAAACAGAGCTATGTGCTAAATTGATTGTCACTTATCAAATCCAGGTCTTAGGAATTTAGACTACTCCCTTGAAGAGTATGTCCTTGTGTGGCATAACATGGACCTCTTCCTAACAAATTTCTTCCTTCCTCGTGTGCAACTGGGATCTTTTATTCTTAACACCACAGTTGGAATCCTGCTGATTTACACACAAATGAAATTATGTTTTCTTGAAGTTCTTTTTTTTTACCTTTAATGCTAACCTATAACTGAATATTTTTGTTTATATGAAATAATTTGTGATAATTGGAGAAAATGTTGATTAAAGCAGATAAGCAAAAAAAAGAAGAAAATAAGTCATCAATATTCTTGCCATCCAGAGATCACCAGAATGTCAGGAGTGGTTTTACATCCTTCCAGACATTTTTGCATTTATGTATTTTATACAAAAATGGTATCATACTGCATATGCTTTTCTGTAACCTGCTTTTCCACATAGTAGTACTTCATTTTTGAGTAACAAAGTTTAAATTTTTGCAGATAGGGACTTGTAGACCTTAACTTTTAGGGAATATTCACTGTATGTTTGCCATACCATAATGATTAAAATCGTGCTTCTAAAAGATTTCCTTTCAAATCTCTTATGATGATATTGTAAGATTTATGAAATTAATATGCACTGTGTGATAAGGCTTTGCTTGTTTAACTCTTGAAAGAGCAGGCACAGAATAGCCTGAGATGACAATATGGAAGTTTAAAAAGTTTTTGTTCATTTAGTGATCTGATTCAGGTAAAGGTTTAGTTCTATTCCATAGCTGCTATATACTCCATATACTGACCTGCTGTCCAGGCTTCTGGGAGTAAGATCCTAAAAAATTTTACTTTACTTTACACACTTAATATTCTTTATTAACATTGAGTCTTGGATGTATGCCCATTTAGTCCAGTGCTTTATCAGTGGTGCCAAAAGAGAAGAAAGTTTCCCCTTCACCTCAATTTCAAAGGATAAGTACATACTACAAAGTATCCTAAACATGCTAATAACGTATTGGGGTCTGTTAGTCATAAACTTAGCTAAATTTGCCTTAAATTATAGTGTTCAATATATATTCTAGATTTGTCCACTTCTTCCCATTCCTACTGCTACCACCTTTGCCAGCTAACCATCTCTCACCTGGCATACTGCATCAACCTCCTGGTCTCCCTGCTTCCACTTTGGCTTTCCCCTTGCCACAGCCTAAGGGATCCTTTAAAATGTAAATCAGATTGTGTCACACCTCTGTTGAAAAGCCTCTCATCACGTTCGGAATGAAATCCAAACTCTACCAAGGTTTGCCAGGCAGTACATGTTTTGGCACTGCCTTCCTATCTTATCTTGTATCCGAATGCCTAGATTAGTACCCAGGAGCCTGGTCACGTGGCACTAGCATTGTCCTAGGAACTTGCCAGGCTTGTTCTTGCCTCAGGGCATTTGCATTTGCTGTACCCTGTGGATTCAATCTTTTCCCAGATCTTCTCATGGCTGATTTCCATTGTGTTATTCAGGTCTCAGTTCAGCTTCTCCTTCACGGAGATTGTCCCCACAATTATCTCACCGTTTTCTCTTCTTTTTTCCATCACTGTCTGGAATTTCATTATTTTTTGTATTCTGTCTCCTATACTAGAAGTTAAACTCTGGGAAGATGGGGACCTTGTCTGTCCTTTTCACTGCAAAGTAGGTGCTCAACGCATGTTGGTTGAATGAATAAACCTGAACACATCTGCATCACTCTTGAACGTACTGTCTATTTTAAACCAGTTCTTTCTATGGAAAAACCCTTATTTTCAGCTTCTTTTTGTAGGGCTGTACCTTGATTCTCCAACTTCAATAGTTCCTGATGTTTGGGCCAGAGAACAGTCACATTCTACTTTAGACCTATAGAACTAATCCCTGGGAGGAATTGGTCCCAGGTATCTGAATTTTCAACAAGCCCTTTAGGTGATTTGAATGCTTGTCAAAGTTTGAGAATGTGTTAATATTTTAATGGCTTTTCTCTGGGAGATTTCTTCTTGCTTTATAGTAGTAATGATAGCTGTCATTTTGGGGAACACTTTGTGTCAGGTACTATGCTAAAAACTCTAAGCATGTTTTTCATTTAACTGTAGAGCAATTCAGATGTAGGCATTCTAGCTCCCACTTTACAAATGAAAGAATTGAGACATAGTAAGTAGCAGAAAGTTGGATTTGATCCCATGTCTGTTTTCTTAATCACTGTACCCTACTGCCTCTGAACTACAGTGTTTAGAACTGTACACAGTACTTTGGTTTTGATAGGCCATGTTTTTGTTAAGGCCAAAGTAATGTTTTTTGTCCCGTTTCCAGTCGTGTCCTTAATGAAGTCCATTGTTCTGTTGGTCTTTTTGCCTGAGGTTGCATAGCTGGTAGATGACCTCAAGAAATATTCTGCAAAGGTCTTCTTGCTTTGTTGTATTGAATTTTCAGAGCCTACCAGGTGTAAAGTCAATTTGGATTATGTTCTCCTTCCTATGCATTACCTTGCATTCCACACACCAGAAATCCATCTATCACTTTTTACCTGCTGGTATAGTCATTTGAATTCTTCCTACATTTTTAAAATTGATTTGGGTGTTTTAATATTTGGACAGCCATTGGATCATCATAAACTGAATAGATTTCTCACTGCAAGACTTCTTTGCAAATGAGTAAAAAAAAAAAAATTGATTGATGCATTAATTTGGAGCAGTTAATCCAGAGAAATACCAGTTGTCTTTACTCTCTTCCTAGTCTTGAAGCCTGACTATGTTTATCTGTCGAAGCTCAGGTCATACCTGACCTTTAGCAGAGCTCTATCCTAATCCACCTCAGGATTCTGTAAAGAGCCCTTTGTGGCTCCCATCACTTCACCTTCCATATTATCAGTAAATTGTCTGTGGCTCTCTGGCCTATTCGATTGGGAGGTCCATGAGGTCAGGGAGAACCAATTAAGCAATCAGTAGGCTTGCTGATGGAATAAATAAATGAAGAAAAATCGCAATTTTACCTGTATCTGTAAAAAGCAGTACAATGCTAAAAGGAAGTACAGTATTTGTAATAATCTTTTCCCATATAATGTAATAAGACTTAGAACAAAAACTTCAATAAAAGACACTAAATTGTCTAAATTGATAATTAATAGTGATATATTAGTATAGGAGTTGTAAAGA
Organism: Neophocaena asiaeorientalis asiaeorientalis; assembly: GCF_003031525.2. Classification (NCBI taxonomy): domain Eukaryota; kingdom Metazoa; phylum Chordata; class Mammalia; order Artiodactyla; family Phocoenidae; genus Neophocaena; species Neophocaena asiaeorientalis. The sequence continues at coordinate 6,537,115 of NW_020175670.1, forward strand.
CTTTGAAGAAAATTAAAGACTCGACTGTTACATTGTGGCTTATATTAGGATTTTTTTAAGATTGTAAAACTTCTTAGACAAATACTACTACAGGCTTGTGAGTAAAGGTATTCTTTTGGTGTGTGTTTATGTGCATATTCATATTTTGGCCCATACAAAAAGTGCTAATCATCTGAAATGGTTGGGCATATGTCAGTAGATCCTAACGTAGGTAAAGAAAAGCTTGGGCACTTCAAAGGCATTTTAAAAGAGGGCTGAAAATTATTTGAGTCTGAAATTTAAAAAATGTTACCTGTCTGAATATCAATAACAATGTCATTTATTATTCATGCAGTATATATGCCAGCCTCTTTACTTTCTTTACATATTTTATGTTTAGCTTACACATCGGCCTTCCAAGTCAGATATTGTTACCCCAGATTTACACTGGAGGAAACAGGCTCTGGTTAGGTAAGTTGCCCAAGGAAAAGCCACTGGAACTGTTGGGATTCAAACCCAATTTTCTTTGACCCAAAATTCATATACTTTATATTACAACAGTGTTGACCAGTCTTTTTGTCTTACACAATCATGGAAGTTATAACAAGTAAACCTACTTGTTCTGGCTGTCAGAATATGCTAATAGAACTGCGATCATGAATTGTTTTGTTCTATTTAAGCCTAAATTGGATATGCATTTCTAGTAGTCCCTCTTTTTTTTTCTTTTTAAACACAAGACATGCTTGTTACTGAAAAGCTGCAAAGGATAGTAATATATAAAGCCAACAACAAAAGCTATAATCTTGTCATTCAGAAGTCATCTCTGTACATGTATTTCCTTCCAGTCTTTTTAAATTCATCTTTGGTACAAATGAGATGTAATACTCACATAAGCTTGTATTCTTTTTCGGGGGTTGTGGAGGAGGTTAACATAGTGAGCTCTTTACTGTGGCCTTAGAAAATTTCTAAACTTGATTTTAACTGGCTGCATTTTATAAGATATTTTGAATAAACTGGTTTACTCGAAGTTTTCATTTTATGTTGGACATGAATGTAGTTTCCAGTTTTCACCATTATAAATAATGTGGTGAACCATGGCTTTAAATAGTCAACCAACCAGTCTAATTATTTAAAAAGTCATAATTGGGCTTCCCTGGTGGCGCAGCGGTTGAGAGTCCGCCTGCCGATGCAGGGGACATGGGTTCGTGCCCCGGTCCGGGAAGATCCCACATGCCACAGAGCAGCTGGGCACGTGAGCCATGGCCGCTGAGCCTGCATGTGCGGAGCCTGTGCTCCGCAGCGGGAGAGGCCACAACAGTGAGAGGGCCGCGTACCGAAAAAAAAAAAAAAAAAAGTCATAATTATGACATTTAAATGATTTGAAATGTGATTCAATCATAGTTCAGCAAGTATATATAGCATACATATACTTGTAATCCGAGAAAATTTACATGAGAGTTTTTAATAGAGGTTGCCTGTGAGAAGAGAGTACCTTTTACTTTTGCTTTTTTTTTCAACTTTCTGTATTTGAATTTTAAAATTAAATGTGGTTGCTTTCAAAATTAAAAAAAATGTTTAACTCCTTGGAAAAGTGTATATTTTTCTATACTAAAACCAATTTTTAGGTGTGTAGTAGGGCTTATATTTTGTTTATAACATTTTAAACTTCATTGCTTTTGTTTTGAAGAAAGTTACCTTCTTGTTGCTTATTTTCATATTGAATTTTCATTTCCTTTTTTAAATTTAGGTTAAAGAACAGATGTGAGTCTCAGTTTTGTAAAAATACAGAATAAAGCTGGGTTTTGCTCGACTGCACTCATTGACAAGTATTACAGGTGCAGCACTTTCAAATTTTAACAGTTAATAAAGATACTTCAGATCAAGTTAGGGATATAGTAAGCATCTTCTTCGTAAATGAAGACTTAGAGGACAGTGTTCTGGTTGCTGTCTTGTTTTAACTTATACTTTAAAAAAACAGTAATTTTTCCTATAGTATGTATTTTGTTGCTTTGTACTCTGGGCAAAGGTAATATAGAAGAAACTGACTTGCTTGAAATTTAGAAGACTTTTTTTTCTGTGGTGCTTACTCAAGTTTCATTTTTTTAAATAACATTGCTTTCTTTATCACAGAGGTTCTAAGCGTTTTTCCTGTCATCATGAATGGCATTGATGTACATCTACGTGCAGATCTGTCATCTAGGCTATAGCATGGGTGAGAGAAGCTGTGAGTTACCTGAGTTGGGAAAGCAGTAGCCATAACTCCTTTCTGCTTCCAAAAATCATATAGGCAAGGAAGTGAATGGGAGTGATGGTGAGGAAAAGTCTTGATTCTGCTCTAGCTTATTTGAATGGTGTAAATCATTCACAGATTTGTAACATCACTTGTGATACATCTCAGAATTTCAGAACATACTAGTATTTTGTAATACAGCTGTTGAAAGCTGGTTTTTTAACATTTGTGAGTAATTTATATCCACCATGACTTGGGGTCACAGAATATGGAATTTTTATATCATCTGTTGAATTTTTCTGTTTCTTACTTATGAAACACAGCCTTTTTTCCTGAGTTTAAAAATTTTTATTTAGAATATGACTAAGTAGTACTCGAGTAGAAATTTCAGAAAATACTTTTAGAAGATGAAACTTTGGGTTAAGATATTGAGTATAAACAAAAATGATTCAAAAAAAAAAATGATTCAGTTGGAAAGTTTTCCTTTGTTTGACCATTTATAGTAAATTTTACCCCTGGATCTTGAGAGAATCTGTCTATGAGATTGTTTAAGAGCAAAGAACAGCTAGGGAAGGACAGGAAATTTGTAGGTGAGGGACCAAGGTTCAGAACAGAAGACTTCTTTCTTCCCTTTTTGCTTTTATGCAGAAGAGTGATAGCTGAGCCCCAGGAGAATACAAACACCCCAAAGCAGTATACAGAGAACTTGGGCTGAAGGTTGAAGATACATTTCAAATCTAAGGGCTTAAGAGTTACTGGCTCAGAGCATTTTGCAGTTTACAAAGCACTCTTACAAATTCTCACTTGATGAACAGGCCTTTAAAATGAATAGTTTCAATTATCACTCTTATTTTATAGATAATCTGAAGTCACAGAGAGGCTAATTTATCAATTTCTCAGTAGTGCCGTAACTTAAGTCATTTATCTGAGATATATTCTTTCTGCTATCCCATGCTGTTTTTAGCAAGTGTTGCCTAAGGTGATTCCTAGAATACAATCAAATACAGGTAAGGGAAAAAAAGGGTCGCAGAGGAAAGTAAAGGTAATGTCTAAGGTGTAGGAAAATAGGGTCACATTAATGGGGAATTTCCAGAAAAGTGGTGGCAGCTCTGGGGTGGACCTTTAACAGAGTCCTGTTCTGCAGAGACATCAAGGAATTAAGGAGGTAAGGAAATTCTAAATAATCTTGAAGAGTTCAGCTTTTAATAAAAATGGGATAGACGTTAAGTTAGTTAAGTAGTTCTCCTTTTGATCTTTCTCCAGAGAGATTATCACAGAAGTCATTTGTCTGTGATATTTATTTTGGCCATTAATTATATACTGGTATGTGATTATATTATTATATGAATGACTTATAATTAATAATTAACTTGATAGCAAGCTCTTGGAGGTGGGGCATGCCTTTTATTTCTTCTGTATCCTCCTCTGAACTCTTCTGCTAGTTACCTAGTTCCCTGGGGACTTGTTAGATATAACCTTTTCAGGAAAGGAGAAATGAGAGAAGACATGGGTTTGAAGCCCACCTCTACTGCGTGACTTTGGGTAAGTCACTGACACTCTCTGGGCCTCAGTTCTTTCCTCTTTATTTTATTTAATTAATTAATTTATTTTTTTACGGTACACGGGCCTCTCACTGTTGTGGCCTCTCCCGTTGCGGAGCACAGGCTCCGGACACGCAGGCTTAGGGGCCTAGCTGCTCCGCGGCATGTGGGATCTTCCCGGACTGGAGCACGAACCCATGTCCCCTGCATCAGCAGGCAGACTCTCAACCACTGCGCCACCAGGGAAGCCCTGAGTTCTTTCCTCTTTAAATGAGTGGATGAGAACTGGTGCATCCCCAGAGTTTTAAGAGTAACACTTGTCAAGTTTTGGTTTGTTGAATATAAATAAAGACCTAGCATTCTCTAATCTGTACCTTATCTATACAGTGATATCTTGCACAGGCCTCCTGGTCATACTGACCTTGTTTCTTCTATACATTCCCATTCCCATTCTATGAAAAATGAACATTTTGTTGTCATTCTTTCTAGCATGCTCTAGTCTCTTCCTTTGGAATAGTATGCCCCCAGAAAGAGTATCTATAAGTTTTTTGTTATCCTGTAAAAATGTTTTATGGTAAGATTTTCAGAGGTGCTTTTATTGTAGTTTTCTTTTGTAAATAGCTAATTCTAGATGGGCCTGTTGATTTGAAAAAAATGTACAACGGAAGAGCTGTGAGATGAGTTTATTCAGTGTCTTACTGAGGACTGTAGCATGGGAGACAGCCTCTCAGGTAGCTCTGAGGAACCGTTCCAACGAGGTGAGAGAGGAGCTGGTGTGTGTGTGTGTTTATGCAGTCAAGTGAAAGGTTACTGCTAGTCGCAAGGATCAGCTATCTCAATTTTAGTGCTTTTCTGTGCATGAGAAGATGCAAGAATCTGGGGTCATTGGAATTCTTCCTTAGATATGCATTTTTGACTATCTAGGGGCCCATAAATCCAAAACACAGAATGCTTCATCCTAAATTCTTTCAGTGTGTACTTAATAGGTCAGCAATGGTTGTGGCTAATGATTTGATCATTATAGAACTGGAATGGTAGGCAACATTCTTTGTTTACAAACAATATAGGGTCACCCTATTGGATCAATTTGGGAGTATTATAAGGAATTTGTTACTGTAATTGCTTGGCTATTAATGTGAATTTTAAAAATTTGTCATGATAAGGACTTCCCTGGTAGTGCAGTGGTTAAGAATCCGCCTGCCAATGCAGGGGACACGGGTTCGAGCCCTGGTCCGGGAAGATCCCACATGCCACGGAGCAACTAAGCCCGTGTGCCACAACTACTGAGCCTGCGCTCTAGAGCCCACCAGCCACAACTGCTGAGCTCACGCACCGCAACTACTGAAGCCCGCGTGCCTAGAGCCTGTGCTCTACAGCAAGAGAAGCCACCACAATGAGAAGCCCATGCACTGCAATGAAGAGTAGCCCCTGTTTGCTGCAGCTAGAGAAAGCCTGTGTGCAGCAACAAAGACCCAAAGCAGCTAAAAAAATAAATAAAAATTAAAAAAATAAATAAAAATTTGTCATGATAGAATTCAGTATGTCTTAACTCCTAAGCATAAAGAATTATGGTATTTAAGGTACATAATAGGGTTTATTTCAACATTTAATTTTTAAAAATGACTTTAACTTCCCAGGCATAGCTTTAGCATTTTTTAACAAATAACAGTTGACTGATTTGAACTTGAGTCTGCATCCTTTCCTTGCCCTCTTCCCATCAGAGAATCAGAGATGCAAATGTAGTTTAAGAGAAAAGTATGTCACTAGTAAGAAGTATTAGGAAGTTAGTTGATGGTTATCTCATTTCTGTACTGCTCTAAAGTTGTGTTTATAAGAGTGAAACAAATATACCTAGCATGATTGGTCATATCTGACAGATGTGGAATGAGTCTTGGTCAGGAATTTACATTGTGACTTCCTGTCCAAGATCTGGCTCATACTGGATGGATGTGTGATCATGGTCAAATTGCTAGCTTATCTGAACCTATTTTCCTCGTTTTAAAACAGATGATTTTCCTGCGTTGACTTTGTCGGAAGGGCTGTTGTTAAGATACGAAAGTAGTTAGAAAGCTACAGGCAAATATAAACTATTATTAGGTATGGCTATGTTTAATTGAGATCCATTTCTGATAAAAAGAATAAAGCAAATGAATATGTTACAAAAAAGTATTGTATATGAGTGAATTTGAACACCTTATTGCATTGAGATGTTGAGTCAGTTGATAAAAGTAATCCCAACAACTAATTATAGCATATTAGTACATAGTACAGTGATGATAGTATTACTGAAATTGATAGGCAAATATTTTGTTCTCCCTGTTTAATATGAAAGGTAGCCAGAGTTTTGGGATAGCTCTGCTCATTTGGTTAATCAGTTTTCTAATTGACTACTGGGTAAAAACTTGGGATCAGAAAGCTATTTATAGAAAAAAAATATTTTTTAGAGGTAATTACCCCTTTGATATAATTGGGAATAAGATTAAAAATAGACAGCAAACTCAAGTGTAGTCTCCCTGAATGTCTGGGGGGCAGTTCCAGCAGTTTCTGGCACATATGTTTCACTTTCTTGGTTTTTATAACTTTTGAGCTTTAATCAGTAACATTGACGCCTTTTAGATAAAAATGCATAGAATGCTTCTTCTGAGTTCCCCATTTCACTGACCAGCATCTCTATTTTCTGTCTTATAAAAACAAATTGCATGCATTCTAAATTATTACTCTGTATTTTGCCCTTGCTCTGGGTTTTTATTATTTTTTAAGATTTTTGTTTTTGATGTGGACCATTTTTAAAGTCTTTATTAAATTTTGTTACAATATTGCTTCTGTTTTATGTTTTGGTTTTTTGCCCGTGAGGCATGTGGGATTGTAGCTCCCCGACCAGGGATCGAACCCGCACCACCCCCTGCACTGGAAGGCGAAGTCCTAACCACTGCATCACCAGGGAAGTCCCTGTTTTTAATTTTTAAATGGGAAGAGTTTTGATACTGTTCTTGATCACTGTAAAGATTTGGCTATTTGGAAGAGTGATTTTATCATCAATTACCTTCTTAAAATTACGGTAGAAAGATAGTTTTCATTCTCTGACCTTGAGTTAGGTTTGGTTATCCCTACTTTCTCAAGATGGGCCCTATGTTTGGTGGGGAGAAAGAAGAGTTTTTGTTTTGTTCGTCTATAAAAATGTATTTCTAAAAAACTTAAGTATGTTTGAAAATTTTGGTACTAAAAGGTAGAATAGTATCATGCATCCGTATGTACCCATCAACTGGCTTCAACAGTTATTCAGCTTATGGCTGTTTTATTTCATCCATACCTCCCCCTTTGGATGATTATTTTCAGCTGGATTCCAGGCATAAAATCTCTTTTAACTGGAAATACATAGTGAGATCTCTCAGAGATAATGACTCTTTTCACATGTGTCAATTGACTTTGTAATGTTAAAAAAAAATTAGTAAAAAAAAAAAATATTAGTAATTCCTAAATAACATTTAATCTAGTCAGTGTTCAAAGTTCCTGGTTGTTTCACAGTTGTCCTTTTGCTAGGTTAGTTTGAATCAGGGTTCAGACAAGGTCTCTATGTGGCATTTGATTGTTAATCTCTTAAATTTCTTCAACTGTAAGCGTATCCCTGCCATCTCTTAAAAGTTTTATTTACTTTTTACCACTTATTTATTGAAAAATCTAAGTTTTCCTTAGTTTTGCTGCATCCAACATTTTTCCTGATTTACAAGAGTTAATATATAATCATTATATGATATTGAAAGATAAAATATACAAAATGAAAACTAAAAATCCTGTCACCCAGAGATACCCAATGATAGTTTTGGTATGTTTTCTTTCAACTTTTTTGAGTGTGGTTTTTGTGTGTGTGTGTTTTTTTTTTTTTTTGCGGTATGCGGGCCTCTCACTGTTGTGGCCTCTCCCGTTGCGAGCACAGGCTCCGGACGCGCAGGCTCAGGGGCCATGGCTTACGGGCCTAGCCGCTCCACGGAGTGTAGGATCTTCCCGGACCAGGGCACGAACCTGTGTCCCCTGCATCGGCAGGCGGACTCTCAGCCACTGTGCCACCAGGGAAGACCCTGTGCTTTTTAAATATGTGCATGTGCTTTGCTTATTTTTATATCCTATTTAATATACTTTTGTGTCGTGTTTATTTCCCCATGTCATTATGAAAGAAAATGAAACATTTGGCTGCATAATACTTCACAGTATGTGTCATAATTTAAATATTTCCTTTTAGCCAGAAATTTAGATTGTCCCAATTTTTCACTATGATAAAGCTATGATAACCATGTTAGTACATAAATCTTTGTATTTCAGATTTTTAAATTAAAAAAATTTTTTTGGTCGTGCTGCACGGCATGCGGGATCTTAGTTCCCTGACCAGTGATCGAACCCGCACCCGCTGCAGTGAAAGTGTGAGTCTTAACCACTGGACTGCCAGGGAAATCCCTCAGATTTTTTTTAAATGAAAGAAACTTAGAAGTGGAGTTATTCACAGGACATGAACATTTTTTGACTTCTGGATTCGTATTGCCGTAAAAGTTATAGCTTGTGATCTCAAATGCAGTCTCCACTTTAAGAAACTGTTTGTATATGCTCCATGTTATTAAGATGTCTTTGCTTGTCATATTAATGGAATTTTTTTTTTTAATTCTTTGGCTCTTTTAATTGTATTTGAGAATTTTTTTATGCACACATTTTTATGTTGTAAGTTTGTTGATATTTTTCATTGTGTGTATCTTTAGGAAATTCTTCCACTAGAGGCCAAATAAATATTCACCTAAATTGTCTTCTGGAATCACTGATGGTTTTTTTTCCTTCTTAATTGCTAGCAGATTTTCCTAGGGACCATTTATTAAAATGTTGATCCCATCCTCATTTATTTGTAATTCAAGTTTTGATATATAAATATATATATGGTTGGTATATTCAGAAAATTCTAGAAAAAAGAATTGATTTCCTATTTACTGGGTTGTAATATTATCTCTTATCTCTCTCCTCCCTCCACCCTCTTTTTTCTGCCTTCCAGCTATAGTATGTATCCAGACGTCTTTGATTCTGAATGTGCCTTGGGAAAAAACCTGAAAGAAAACTAGTCTCATCTTCATCTGTTTTCTTTTATTTTCCTTGTTTCATGTGTATTTTTTAAATGAATTTAAAAATGAATTCCCGCCCCAAAAAAATTCCCATTTGCTTTTATTTTAAACTCAATTTACCAAACATTACCAAAACATTATACCAACATTAGTAGTTTGTGATATATACTCTGTTGTTTCAGTATTTTGATTCTCTTAATTGTTAAAGCTTCCACCAGAGAATGAGTAGAGGAAGCGAAAGGTAAAACATTAAAAACTGATTTTACAAAGAATGATTGCCCAGATTTAGGGCAAAGGTTGACTTTAGAAGTATCCATTGTATGGTCTGTTTATATACTTGGTCATTTCTCACCGATAATGGGATTTGGTTTATTTTGTAACACATTCACTTACAGAGTTTAGAATACCTTTTTGTATATATTAATTCTAACCAAGAAATTCAGTGATGATGGAAGGTCAGGTAGAGGGTTAAAATAATTTAGCATGTTCAGTTCAAGAGAAAAATTGAAATGTAATTATTTGTCCCTAGAGCTAATGGTTCTGGTACGGGAAGAACAAGACGCTTACTCTAAGGTTATTCTTTTTAAAAGTTAATATTTTTTGAGTAATTCAGAAGACACAAAGCAGTATACAGTGAAAAGTTTCTTTACTACTTCTGTCCCCTGAATGTTTAGGCTCTCTTCGAGAGGCAACCAGTTATATAATTATTTTTTAATACTAAATTCTTTTTTTTTCCCCTAAATTCTTATGGTTTTAAACCGTTCGCAAGCATCCAGAGAAGAAAATTTATCTGTGAGTTATTAATGCAAGGAAGTTCGGCATCAACCTTTAGTATTTATTTTGGATAGAATCTTTTGTTTACATGTGTATGTAAATGTTTACATATATGTACAAATTTATGTACCCATATGTAAATATGTGATTTGATTTAAAAAGTAAAATATAGAAAATTAGGAAAACGAGAAGAAAAAACATCTGATAACCTTAACAGAACCAAGTATAATCGATTTAATGTAGAATACTTCTTCCCTAGGTTTAAATTCTAGACACATAGTAATTTTACATACTTTTCTCCCCGTAACTGCAAGAATTTCACGTTGAGCATACTGGGTTTCTGACTCATTTCTTATGAAGGATATGAATTTCTTAGTTATATTGCTCTTGGAAGCTGGAGCAGGGAACTAACCCTTATTGAAGACAAGAGGAAATGAGAGGTTGGCAAGAGTAGGGAGGTTAAATAAGGGTACATATTTTTATAATTCAACCTTGAGAAAAATAAAGGAAAAATCAAGCTGCAGTATTTCTGGGTTCTTAGAACTGATTGCTCTTCTTTTTTTGATTTTTTTTTTTTTAAAGGGAGGATTGGATCTGAGATGTGTAGAGAATAAGCTGACATTTTATTGTTTTGAATGCTTGCATGGAAAAACAGAAATGCCTAATACACAGTACTCTGCCTCTAATCAAAATTAATTTATAAATTTCTTGGTAGAATTTCTTTGAGGGCGATCCCCTAAAGTTTCTGGAGAACAATGAATGTTTGTGGAATTAATAGCATATTACCAAGGGCTTGACGGTCCAGTGGTTAAAACTCCATGCTTCCACTGCAGAGGGCGCGGGTTCGATCCCTGGTCGGGGAACTACGGTCCTGCATCCCACGCGGCATGGCTAAAACAAAAGACAAAAAAACAAAAATAGTACATTACCCAGTATTACTAACTTAAGTAAAATGTCAGTGCTGATTTTTTTTTTTTTTTTGGCGTGCTGTGCTGCATGTGGGATCTTAGTTCCCCAAACTGGTGCCCCCTACATTGGAAGCTCAGACTCTTAACCACTGGACCACCAGGGAAGTCCTAATCTATTTCTTTTTATCATTTATAAGGACTTTCCTAGGATCACCTGGAAGTAGTGGTAGTCTGCTTTGTCTCCTCTGTTTTGTAGGCTTTCCTTGTTTTTTTTGTTGTTGTTGTTTTGTTTTTTTAATGTCCTTGACAGTTTTGAGGAGTATTGGTTACATATTTTGTAGAATTCCCCTCAATTTGGGTTTGATTTTTCTCATGATGAGATTTGGTATTATGGTTTTGGGGAAGAATACCACAGAGGTGAAATGCCCTTCTCATCACATCATGTCAAAGGGTATGTAATATCAACATGACATATCAACATGATGTTTACCTTGATCTTTTGGTTAAGATAGGGTTTGCTAGGTTTCTCTACTATAAAGTTACCTTCCTCTGAATTCTGTTCTTTAGAAGTGAGTCACTAAGTCTAGTCCATGTTCAAGGGTGAGTGAGGGTTAAGCTTCACCTCCTAGAGGTGATAAATCTAATATCCCTCCCTCTGTGAGAGTATTTTAAAGCAAACCACAGATAACACACATCATTAATAAGAACGTTTTTATAGTTCTTGATACATATTGCCAAATCCCTGAAGGGATGTAGATGTTAACTGTAGGACTAGCAATGTATGACTGAATTTTCATGGTACTTTTTTGGTGTTTTTCTTTTAGGTGAAAGTTTACATTTTTTTTAGAAGTGAATTTTTTAAAATATTCCTTTTTGGCTGCTCTGGGTCTTCACTGCGGCGCACAGGCTCTTCGTTGTGGTGAGCAGGCTTCTCTAGTTGTGGCACGCAGGCTCTGGAGTACACGGGCATAGTAGTTGTGGCTCGTGGGCTTAGTTGCGGTATGGGATCTTAGTTCCCTGACCAGGGATCGAACGTGGGCCCCTTGCATGGGGAGCATGGAATCTTAACCACTGGACTGGACCACCAGGGAAGTCCCCAAAGTTTACATTTTAATTTGCATTTATTTGATTTACTTAGGGTGACCTTTTAAGATGTTTGTTAATTAGCTGTAGCACCTCTTTTGGGAATTATCTTTTCCTTGGTCTTTACCTATTTTAAATATTTTTTAGAGACTTTCTTGGCTATTTTAACTCTTTTGTCTCGTAGACTTAAGAGATTTATTTACCATTTTGCTTACTGGCCCTTCATTTTTAATCATCTTCAGGGTTTTGTCTTTTATTCAGATCTCATGACCACATCATTCATAGTCCTGTTGTATTCTTTTAAAACTTTTTCCTCCTTCTGTTACATTTACCTACGTATATGATAAGGAAATTTGCTAGCTGTTGGTAAAGCAAGAAGTAAACAAGGCTATTTTAGGTAAAAGTCATGTAATGGTAGTTCCATTCCAAATTAATGTGAGAACTATTGTGGGTTAATCTAGCATAATCTAGCAATAATCTAGGATTATTTGCTTTAAAAATTCATGACTGATTCTCCCAAGCATTTTATGTTAAAAGTACTTTTAAAATATTTACTATTTTGCAGTGTGTTACAAAAAACCCATTTCAACCCATTTGAAAATTACTTCTATAATCTTGAAACCTATGTTGACATTTTATTATATTTTGGGAATTTTTGTTACCCCTAGGTATTTGTAAAATACTTTCTTTTAAAAAGGCATAATTTATTTTTAAAAAGAAACTTAGGAGATAACAGCTTCTTACAAAGATATATCCCAAACCAAATATTTACTTCTGTAAGAGGAACCAAGATGAACTTGCACACATACAAATGTGTTAATGCTTTCCCCCCTAAGTCTTTAATGGCTGGAAGACTTTTTTTTTAATTTCATGTTAGTCATTAACACCTATGGCAACAACAAATAGCTCTAAAATAAAAGCTGAAGTAAAAGTGTCGCAAAAAAAAATCCAGGGTTTATGTTTATCCTTCAGTTCTTCTAGCTTGTCCTTGGAAGAAGTTAGTAAGTTAAAGCATTAAAGAAAATGAAAATACTCTCCAATTAATATTTCACATTGTCATTGGATGTTATTTCCAATTGCTCTCTTGTGATTTTAGATCTATTATTCTGTGATTTGCAGTTCTGTTAACTTTTTAGCTAATAGTCTGATAGATATTTAAATAGAAAAATTTGTCAAAATAGACCCTTATAAGTCTGGCTTTGGAGCCATCTAGAAGAAAGGGAAGCAAATAATGTATAACAAGTTCTCAATCTTACTATGACATAATGGACTAATACTCAATAATATAAAGAGCTCCTAAAATCAACTAGACAAAAAGAGTTTGAAAAAGAAGAAATATAGATGCCAATAAACTTGAAAAGGTGTGTAGCCTCATTAGATAGAAAATAAAAGCAATGAGACATATTTTGGGGGTCTGACATTCTGGCAAAAATTTTTTTTAATGTTATAGCCATATATTATTGTACTATTAGTGATAATAATAATGTATGTAATTACGATGCTATGCAATTCGTGATATGTCCTATGTGCTATTGATAGAAATAAAATTGGTAAAGGCTTTTTGTGAATGCCCTTAGACCTAGAGATTTCATTTTTTTGTACTTAGTCCTACAAAAATATGGGTACAAAGATGTTTGTTGCAACATTATGTTAACAAAAATGTTGGAAAGGCCCTAAGTTATCTCTACTAAAGGAATGCTAAAATTGTATATTTGTGTTTTGGAGTATTATGTAACCATTATAAAGAATGAAGTCGAGCTTTATATATTGGAAGGTCTCCAAGACTTTTTATGTTATAAAAAAGCAAGTTGCAGAACATGTATAGTATGATCTCATAAAACCTACCAAAATGATGGGTATAAATACATAGAAAAAAGACCTGAAAGTATTCACACCTGGCTGTTAACTATGGTACCTCTTGGGAGAGGGAGTAGAATTGGGGAGAGAGGAATGGGAAGGTTGGCATTTGTCATTTTACTCTCTGTGCTTCTAGGGATACCACTGATACTAAATATATAACACTGGTAATGTTGCTGTTTTACAAATATTTGCTACTAAGAGTATTTGGCCTAATCAAGAGCCACTTTTGAGAAGTTTATTTCCCAAGGAATCCTGTATATAATAAGCATGCAGTTCCATGGCATAATCCTAGAAAACACAGTAGTAGAACTACAGTATCTACTTTTCCACCTTTTCCAAAGTTATAAATAGGCAGTTAAGTTTGACTCCCCAAAGATGAAATAAGGTAGGTTAAACCCACCCAGCATGAGCTGGAGAGTTTAAGTTTCTACTGGCAGGTAATAAATTGGTTAACAGCACTGGAAAATTCCTTCAGCACATACAGAAACAGGATGACTCAACTGTCTTATTACAGCTGAACTCTACCAGGAAAGGTTTGTTAGTTGTAGTTGAAGGAAGAAATGACCTGGATCTGAGGGATATGGGGAATTAATTGCATTTGCCCTCCCAAGATACAGAGTGGATTATTTTACTGCTTTCCTGTGCTAAGAGTTGTTTAGGAGTGGATGGTTTGAGAGCTTTAGTTGTATTTTGTCCTTTATGCTGCGTAGAAAGTCATCTGTAAACTGTTGCTTAATCTACCCCCAGAGTCAGATTGCTATCACAAATATTCATTATACTGGGAAAATACTGATAAGTTAACTACTTATTATGGAAAATCTTAAAACAGAAAAAAGTAGAAATGTATAAAAGCTCTCCTGTACCTATCACTCAACTTCAATAATTATCAACTCAAGGCCAGTTTTATTTCTTCTATGCCCGTATTTACTTCCCTCTCCTCTCCAGGATTATTTTGAACTTTTTCAGTGCACTATTCTTATTTTTATGACTTAGGCCTTTTGTGACCAATTGGAATAAAGCTGGTTGTCTTCAAGCGTCAGACCCATGTCTTTGACATTATTTAGCATTGTTCTCACATTAGGGGTATATATCGAGGAGGTGAATAACTCCTCTGAAACATGAAAAGCAAAAGCATTGTTTTAAGTTACTTTCTATCAAAAGCCTCTTCTAGGCTGATTTACCAGAATTCTGACTCAGTAACCCGGTTTTGTCTTACTCAGGATAGAGCAGCTTCTTAATGTCTTGGACACCAAAGGATTTAAATGTGGGGTGGGATTGGGTGAGTTTTTTGCTCTAGTGCTTAGCTGGTGGTGTGCATTGACACTTGCTCTGAGGTCCGAGCCAAAAGAGACTTTCCATTCTGTTTTTTTAAAAAGTAATTTTAAAGTGGAAACTATTAACTGAAAACTGTATAGTACTTAAAACAGCTCAAGTTTACACGCAGAAAGTTCCACAGAAGCATAGCACTATTGAGCAATATCCTGTTTATAAATGCGTTTTCTCATTTTACTGGAGGCTAATTAAGACCAACAGATACTTTAAATTCTAGCTGATATACATGTTCCTGGCATATATAGATACAGAGAAAATAAACATTGTCCAAAATTCAAAAAATTGCTATGGCTTAAGCAATGAGGGAGGTGTTTAGAGACAGAGTGATGACTAAAATAGGTTCCTGCCTTCAAGCTGTATTTTTTTTTGGGGGGGGCGGTGGTAGTGGTGGAATCTAATTTTGTAAGTCAAATGGATTAAAAAGAGACTTAAAATAGCTGTTTTACAATTTTTATGGGTGATAAAAACAAGTCTCCCTTTATAAAAGTCAGTTTGCTAGTACTTTGCATTTCTGTGTCCAGGGGCTATAGAACTGGATAGACATTGGGCATTTTAGTACTTGAATTTTATTTAAAAAAAACTTATGACTGTATATTTTAATTTCAACCAACAGTTTAGTGGCCTGGCAAGGCATTGAGAGGGAGGAAGGACCAGTATCTGTAAGTGGACACTTGCATATGTCCACACCCAGCACAGTCTGAGCCCTTGTTTCCTTATGGACAGTTTGAAAAAACAATTGAGAAAGACTTTCAGGGGTGAGCTTTATCTACATATAAGGGTAAATTATATATTTTTTCAGGGTTTTCTGTGTTGGGTATGTACAGTCAGTTGTCTAACATGAAGGCTTATCAATTAAAAAAAAAAGTGTGGACACAGAGTGGCCTCAGACAAAACTGTGAAGTAGTCAGAGTTTGTGTTTGGTATTTCCTACCTTCTGGAGAGCAAAACTCTCTAGCTTAGGTTGCCTGCAACTCCACTTCCTTCCCCTTCCAATCCCACCTGCCCTTAACTCAGGCAAGAAGATATTAGATGGGAAGTAGGATTTCCCTGACTGTTCTGCAACTAGATTTCACCTCAGTGTATCTTGGATGTTTCCCCAAATCATCACATAGAAATTTGACTCATTCTTTTTAACAGCTGTATAGGATTTCAGGTACTCATACTATTGTTTATTTAATTAGAGCTACATAAATAAACACTTAGAATTACCATTTTTTGCTCTTATAAAAAGTGTTGCAGTGACCATTCTTACACAAAAATTTTGCATGCTTATTTGGATATGGATATCTAAGTTATCTACATAAAATTTTCCAATTTTCTGATAAAAGTGATGTTTAGATTTGCACTTCTTCCATTTTGTATTTGCTTATTGGCTCTGTTTTCCTGTGAACATGCTCTTTGCTCCTTTTTTTCTGTTAGATTGCCGTTTTCATATTGATTTTTCAGTTATCTGTAAATTAAGGAAATTAACCCTGAGATGTGTTGAAGTTTTTTTTTTTTTAAAGTTGTCTTTTTATTTTACAGTATATTTTTGGCTTATAGAAACTGGATATCATTTTTGGCTGTCAAAATGATTGATCCTTTATAGGTTCTTGGATTTATGTTCTTCTACATGTATCCCAGTGGTCTTCTTGTAGTTACACATTTGTGACTTTTTAAATTAAATTTTTTCCATATTTTAAAAGTTTTAATATATAAGTACATAGTCATTATAAGAAATGTTTAAAAATTGACAAAATGAATGGCTGTCCCCCAAATTATACTCTCTCCCCCAGAGCTAACCACTCATTAAGTTTGATGTATTTTCTTCCAGTCCTTTTGTATGCATCATACTTTAGTTTAAAAAAATAGACAACTATTCCACCATTTCTGAATAGTTATGGTTTAAGATGGCACCTTTATCATATTCTAAATTCTAAATAGTCCATGGTTTAAAGTAGCACCATTTTAGAAACACAGCTGAAGATTTTGGCTCTGATTTTTACTAAGAAATTTCAGACAGTAAACTAGGAAATTTTTCAGTGACAATATGTATAAAATCAAACCTTTGGATATGTAATCTCTCACAGAAAACTATATTTCAGATTATTACACCTGTGTCATATGTACAACACAGTAGTCCTTTGAAGTTCATGTTTTCTGGAATAAATGACTTTAATTTTCTTGTCCATAAATAACAAATAAGTAATTCTTGCTTAAAAGATTCAAATAACAAAGGAACATATATGATTCCATTTATATGAATTGTTTGTAATAGGCAAATTCATGGAGACAGAAAGCAGGTTAGTGGTTAACTAGGGCTGGGAGGAAGAGAGGGAAGTGAGGAGTGGTTGCTAATGGGTATAGGTCTTGTTTTGGAGTGATGAAATGTTCTAAAATTGTGGTGATGGTTGCACAGTTCTGAGAATACACTAAATATTGATTAGTACACTTTCAGTGTCTGAACTGTATAGTATGTGATTTATCTCAAAGAAATTGTTATAAAAAATCTAAGACATGTATATAGATATAACAATAGTAAATATTTGAAGAATAACTTTTATAAATATTCCAAAAATAAATAACTAAAATAAAACAGCACCTTTACACATTACACATTCTGCTAAAATCATGGCGTCAGTTTGTCAGCATTCTTTTCTGATCCATTGCTCTAGTTGACTATTTCTGTGTGTGACCTCATTTTAAAAAATCACTCATACATCTAGATTTGTTTTGGTATAAGGAATGAGGGTAAGGAGTCAGCTTTCCCCAGTGCCATTTATGGATAACTTGTCTTCCCCCGCAGTGATTTGATGTGCTGTCCTCAACCTATAAATTTCTATAATGGACGTCATCATCACTGACCTATTGAAGGAGCATTTTGACTAGGCTCCCTATGTTGACTTTAGCTTCTTTACTGTCAGTTTTCCATAGTGCAACCAAGGTGATCTTTTAAAAACACACAGGCATTAAACCTTATGGACTTCACATTGATCTTTGGATGAAGCCCTAATCTTGAACATCGCCTGGAAAGCTGTGTGTGGCCTGGCCCATTGACCTCTCTGGTTTCATTTCAGACCACTCTTCTTCTTGTCTGGATTGCTGTCTGAATTCCAGCACGTCGTGGCTTTCTTTCAGTTCCTTCATCAGGTTATACTCTTACTCACTACAGGGTCTTGCACTGCTATTTACTTTGTGTCTAGAATGCCTCCAGCCCTAGATCCCCATACCTTCCACTTCCACCTTACCCTATTGTATTCCAGTGCATCCTTCCATTTTCAACTCAGCATTAACTTCTTTAGTAAAATCTTCCTAACTCCCTAGATAAGTTTAGAACGTGTATATACTCTATAGGCACCTTTTATCTTTTTTTTTAAAGTCAGAGCTTTATTGAGATATTCACATACCACACAGTGCACCGTTTAAAGTGTACAGTGGTTTTTAGTACATTCATGGAGTTGTGTGGCCATCACCATAATCAGTTTTAGAACATTTTCTTCACTTGAGAGGAAAGCCTGTACCAATTAAGCAGTCATTCCCCATTTCTCCTCAAGCCCTTCAGTCCTGGACAACCACAATGTTTTTTTTTTTATTGTGATAAAACATACATAAATTTCACCTTTTTAACCATTTTTTGAAGTCTGTAATTTAGTGGCATTACATTCACAGCATTGTACAACTATCTCCACTATCTCTTTCTAAAACGTTATCACACCAAACTCTTAAGTTATTACTTATTAAGCAATAACTCCCCATTCTGCTCTCCTCCAGGTCCTGGCAATCACAATTCTACTTTGTCTATATGAATTTGCCTATTCTAGATATTTCATATAAGTGGGATCATATGAGTCCTTTTGTGTCTACTTATTTCACTTAGCATAATGTTTTCAAGGCTCATCTGTGTATCAGAACTTCACTAATTTTTATGACTGAATAATATTCCATTGTATGTATATACTGCATTTTGTTTATCCGTTCATCAGTTAATGGACATGTGAGTTGTTTCTACTTTTTGGCTGTTGTGAATAATGCTGTTATGAACACTTAGCATACAAGTATCTGTTTGAGTCCCTGTTTTCAAATCTTTGGAGATAAATACCTAGAAGTGGAATTGTTGGGTCATTGATAATTCATATGCTTAACTTCAGGACTCATCAAACTGTTTTCCTGAAAGGCCATTTAGGAGGTTTCTAATTTCTCCACATTATTTATTTCCTTTTTTAAAATTAAAGTCAAAAATAAATAAAATTAAAGTCACCCTAATAGGTGTGAAGTGATATCTCATTGTGTTTTGTTTTGTTTTAAATTATTTATTTATGGCTGTGTTGGGTCTTCCTTGGCTGTCCGCGGGCTTTCTCTAGTTGCGGCGAGTGGGGGCTACTACTGTTCGTTGCAGTGCGCAGGCTTCTCATTGCGGTGACTTCTCTTGTTGCAGAGCACGGGCTCTAGGTGCGTGGGCGGCAGTAGGTGTGTTACACGGGCTCAGTAGTTGTGGCACACGGGCTTAGTTGCTCTGCGGCATGTGGGATCTTCCTGGACCAGGGCTCGAACCCGTGTCCCCTGCATTGGCAGGCGGATTCTTAACCACCGCGCCACCAGGGAAGCCCTGCATTGTGTCTTCGTTGCTGCACGTGGGCTTTCTCTAGTTTTGGCGAGCAGGGGCTACTCTTCGATGTGGTGCGCAGGCTTCTTATTGCGGTGGCTTCTTGTTGTGGATCACGGGCTCTAGGTGCGTGGGCGTCAGTAGTTGTGTTACACGGGCTCAGTAGTTGTGGCTCGCAGGCTCTAGAGCACAGGCTCAGTAGTTGTAGCACAAGGGCTTACTTGCTCCGTGGCATGTGGGATCTTCCTGGACCAGGGCTCGAACCCGTGTCCCCTGCATTGGCAGGTGGATTCTCAACCACTGCACCACCAGGGAAGCCCCCTTTGTCCATTTTTAAATTGAGTTGCTTTTGTTATTGAGTTAGAGGGGTTCTTTATGTAGTCTGGACATTAAGCCATTGTCAGATATATGATTTGCAAATATTTTCTCTCATTCTGTGTGTTGTTTTTTTCCAGTCTTTTGGTCCATTTATCTTTTATAACATTTACAAGTTTGCATTTATAATTTTTAAAATATTTAGATTAATATCTGTCTCGACTATTAGAATGTGAACACCCTTAGGGTAAAGACTGTATCAGTTTTTGCTCACTTTTATATTGCTAATGCCTAGCACAGGTGCTAAATATTTTTTGAATGAATGAAGGTCTTTTAAGTTAATTTACGAGTTCCATTGATTTCCTATTTCATCTTAAATATCTGTAGTACTCCATCTTGTTACTCTTATTTTTCAAAATCTTCCCAGCTATTTCCTGGCTTTTATCATGTTCATTCATGTAAATTCATGCCCCTCCTGCCCCCCACATTGGTATCATTTTAGATAACTCATTTTTTTCTTTTAGAGGGCTTTCTTGGTAGGATAAAGGCTGCAAAGTTGCCATAGTCAGCTTAGGCTGTTATAATAAAATAGCACAGACTGAGTGGCCTAAACCAGTGGTCCCCAACCTTTTTGCACCAGGGACCAATTTCATGGAAGATAATTTTTCCACGGGGGTGGGGAGGGATGGTTCAGGTGGTAATGTGAGCCATGGGGAGCGGCAGACGAAGCTTAGCTCACTCACCGGCCACTCACCTCCTGCCATGCAGCCTGGTTCCTAACAGGGCGTGGACCAATAGCCGTCCCGGGGGTTGGGGACCTCTGGCTTAAACAACAAACATTTATTTCTCACAGTTCTGGATTCTGGGAGGCCCGTGATCAAGGTGTTGGCAGATTCAGAGTCTGGTGAGGAATCTCTTCCTACTTTGTAGATGGATGCCTTCTTGCTGTATCTTCACATGTTAAAGAGAGAGAGATATCAGTCTCTTCTTTAAGGGCACTAATCACATTTATAAGGGCTCCACTCTCATGACCTCATTACCTTCCAAAGACCCTGCCTCCAAATACCAGCCCCTTGGGATTAAGGCTTCAACATACGAATTTTAGTGGGGACACATTCAGTCCATAGCAGTACTGGGGCTAACAAAGTTTAAGGATTTGGTAATTAAGCAGAGTAGGGCTCTAGTATCATCATCTTCACAGATGGGGCCAGTATAGAGTATCTGAAGACATTTGCATTTACAGGAAATCAGTTTGATGGTAAAGTGGTAGCCAATCATTTGTATAGATTCATATAAGATTAGTAATAAATTCATAGATTTAAGTCATTAATAAATATGAACTATACTTAATTTAAGAAAACTATTATGAATCTATACATACATGAATTCTTCATAGTTCAAGAGAAAGAGTAATTCTGAATAGTAGTCTTATGATATTTTTTCCTTCCTCCTAGATTTAAACAGTCAAGTTAAATCAAGCTGGGTAATCATGGCAGAAGGTGGATTCGATCCCTGTGAATGTGTTTGCTCTCATGAACATGCGATGAGAAGGCTGATCAATCTGGTGAGATGAACAGAACAGTCCTATTCAGAACTGAACTGTACTGCTCTGTCTTGTTTTTGGGAGCATGTTGTTTATTGGAAGATTTTCATCTGATGGGCACTAAAAATTATTTCATAATTGAAATTCCACAGTGGTTTAAGTCATAATGGTTAAAATGCTTGCCAGCAGTTCTTTTATTAGAGATAAAAACAGATTGCTGTCTTTATTTATGGTAGATGTTTGTTGGCGAAATTCACCATCATGGGTGGGAAACACATTTGTGTAGAGGCTTTTCTGTTCCGTATTTTTTTTTTTTGGCCACACCATGTGGCATGTGGGATCTTAGTTCCCTGACCAGGGATCGAACCGACGCTCCCGGCATTGAAGTGCGGAGTCTTAACCACTGGACCGCCAGGGAAGTCCTCTGTTCTGTATTAATGCGTATGATTTTTGGCTATACGGAGCTTGTTTACCTGATAAACTGCTATGAAGTCACACTTCCTCTTATGATATAGTTCAAATCCTACTCCAACAAATGGCATGACAATAAAAATCTCTATATAGTTTATTTCCAGATCCAAATCAATTATTTGACAGAGGCAGATTTCTGAACAACAGGCTTTGAGTGTAGTGAGATTTCAACTGTAGGTTTTTATAGACTTTTTTTTTTTTTTTTTGCTGTACGTGGGCCTCTCACTGTTGTGGCCTCTCCCGTTGCGGAGCCCAGGCTCTGGACGCGCAGGCTCAGCGGCCATGGCTCATGGGCCTAGCTGCTCCGCGGCATGTGGGATCTTCCCGGACCGGGGCACGAACCCGTGTCCCCTGCATCAGCAGGCGGACTCTCAGCCACTGCGCCACCAGGGAAACTCCTTTATAGACTTTTAAAGCTTAAATACAGGGATGTTTATGTACTGTACTTCATACTTTTTATATACAAAGGAAACATTTGACCATTATTAACAATAAAGTACAATTGACCCTTGAACAGCATAGGTTTGAACTCTCAGGGTCCACTTACATGCGGATTTTTTTTCAATAGTAAATACTGCAGTACTACACCATCTGCAATTAGTTGAATCCAAGGATGTAGAACTGCATATTTGGAGGAATTGGCGTTTACTGAGGGCTGACTATAAGTTACATGCGGATTTTCAACTGTATGGCAGGTTAGCGTCCCTAACCTGTTCGTTGTTCAAGGGTCAACTGTATGTTATTATTATGTTATACATTATAACAACATTTTGCTGTTTTAAAATACTCTTGTACCGGGGTATATTATTATAGGCCAGTTAATAAAGGCAGGTACAAACATTTGCTGGAATACTTGAATAAGCAAGTTTTCTGCTCACTCATTGTCTGTGTACAGTGATCAGAAGTACATTGATTGTGAATGATGTTCCTTTGAGAATTAGCATATACTAGGACTTACGATCTTTAAGAATGCTTTAGAGGGATAGAAACAAACTAAGAACTTATAAATTAAATCAGACTCTTGTGAGTATAGAAGTAAAATGGCAATGTCATATCCCTGGTAATTGATGTAAAAATAGATTAATCTGAGAAGAGTTTAAAAAATATTTTCTCCTGTTTATTTATGAAGTTTGAGCTGATAGTTTTTAATGTCTTATTTCAATCAAACATAAGGCAAATTTTTTTCAAATTACTCTGATACTAGGAACAAAAAATAGACTTGTAATTTAGTTGTGGTAAAATTTCCCAGTAGATTAGTTTTTAATAAGGGCTACTACCTCTTTTTATTTCTTAGTATAGTATTTTTTATTTTTAACATGCTTTATTCTATTAGCTTTGCTGCTTTTTAAGAGATGACTAAAACTAAGCCCTACTTTTTTAGGATTCCCTGTACACTTTACTTTAGTAGATTGTCAAGGAAGCCATATTTAGCTTTTTTTTTCTTTTTCTAATGGGCACACTAATTCATGCTTGATGGGACGTTACTTATAGCATTCTTGGTTTGAAATACTTCGTAATTGTGTGAAAATAGATTTTAGATTTTTACAGATCTTTTAAAAGATCTGTAAAATCTTTTACAGATCTTCCACATTTTTTAGTGTATGGTGGATATTTTCACACAATATAAATTACTGATGGATGATCCCCTTATGTATAACATGCTGATAGCAGTATTGAAGATTCCAGAGGGAGGAGAAACTCATTTGATTCATTAAGGAAACTTGCTGGCAAAGTTTGATAGATGTTTGTTTGAATTGAATTGTGCTTTTTAATTTTTATTTCATGTGTATTTCTTCTTTTATTTAAATTCAGAATCAAGCAGCATTTTTGGATCATATCTACATTGTTGATATTTAAGTGGTTTCTAAACATTTTTCCTAAGAAGTATCGTTAGAAATATGGTCTCTAAATTCAGAAATTCAAAGATTTATGAAAAATACTATTTATTGTAGCATTATTTATAGTAATAAAAAGTTATAAGCAACCTTAATGTTGACGAGTAGGACAGTGGTTATATCATGGAAATTCATATGGTAAAATCTTGTTTGCAATAGTTGTCTTTGAAAAATATTTTAAAACAAGGGAGATGTGTGTGTTATATGAAATGAAAAAAAAAAGATGTACAAATGGCGTTTAGTAGATCTTGCGTTTGTGTACACATACACATATACCCACACACCCACCCATTTCATGTACGTGTGTGCATAGGAAGAAAGACTAGAAGAGAGTACACCGAAATGTTAAAAGTGGTTATCTCTGGATTCTGGAATATGGGCTGAGACTTCTCTTTTATACTTTCTTGTATTTTCTGTGATAATAAATCTTATAATCAGAAAAAGGTTATCTAACAAAAACTATCAGTATTTTCATTTAAACGTCGTTGTATTCTTTTCTACCTCTCATGCATCCATTATCTTCTACTCATAATTTATAGGACCTTTTTTCCCCAGTATCTGTTATCTTATTACCCTGTGGAACTCTAAGTCTACAACCTATATTTTATTTTATTTTATTTATTTATTTAAATTTATTTATTTTTGGCTGCGTTGGGTCTTTTGTTGCTGCGCGTGGGCTTTCTCTAGTTGTGGTAAGCGGGGGCGACTCTTCGTTGAGGTGCACGGGCTTCTCATTACGGTGGCTTTTCTTGTTGCGGAGCACGGGTTCTAGGTGCACAGGCTTCAGTAATTGTAGCATGCAGGCTCAGTAGTTGTGGCACATGGGCTTAGTTGCTCTGTAGCATGTGGGATCTTCCTGGACCAGGGCTCGAACCCATGTCCCCTGCATTGGCAGGTGGATTCTTAACCACTGCACCACCAGGGAAGCCCCAGCCTATGTTTTAAAAGCAATTTATCTGAGGGTATAATTTTTCTATATTAGTTATAACTATCAGAATTTAGATGTCTGCATGCTTAGGAAGCTCATAGATATAATAATACTGTGTTATAGTATGATAACAGTGCAGAGATTTATTCTCATTTTTTAAAAAATGGACATCTAATTCATCTTTGTAATAGCATACCATGTCATTAATTTCAAGTTCTAATTTGGAATTTTTATTATTTTTGACCTTATGTAATAAAATTGGATTTTCTTATATATGATGGATATTTTCACACAATATAAATTACTGGTGGATGATCCCCTTACGTATAACATGCTGATAGCAGTATTGAAGATTCCAGAGGGAAGAGAAACTCATTTGGGGAAACTTGAGGATTTTAATGATTTTTTTATGGTTAGCTCATTAGTTGTATGTTGGGTTGCAATTTTTGTTTTGCCTGTTCTGTGGAAATAGATGGGCTTTGCCAAGGGATATATTCAGCTTAGAAGCAGTTAAGATTTTACCATTAGTTCCTTTCCATTTTAATAAAGTCCTGTTCATTCACAATTTAAAACTAATTTATTTTCCTGATTTAGTAATGATTTCAGTTAAGGTTCTTCACTATAAGTAATAGTTTTAGGTGATTTAAGCAGAAAAGGACATATTAAAAAAATATTATGTGGCTCACATTGGATAACCTGGCATGGAAAATGAATAGGATCAAAGGGAATGTAAATGCCAAAACGAGCCCATGCTCCAAAACAGCCCAGCCAAAAAGCGGCTGCTCCTGAATTCCAGACTTTTGTGTATCCAACTGTTGATGCA
The DNA here is from genome assembly GCF_003031525.2 of Neophocaena asiaeorientalis asiaeorientalis. Lineage (NCBI taxonomy): Eukaryota > Metazoa > Chordata > Mammalia > Artiodactyla > Phocoenidae > Neophocaena > Neophocaena asiaeorientalis. The sequence continues at coordinate 6,562,475 of NW_020175670.1, forward strand.
ACATCTCCATTTGGACAAATAGTAGACATTTTGTACTTGATGTGTGCATAACTGAACTTTTCTTGTCCCCAGCCTTATACTTCTGTCTTCTCTATTTTTTTTTTTTCCTTTTGGCCACTCCATGGGGCTTAGTTCCCCGACCAGGGATTGAACCTGGGCCACGGCAGTGAAAGCACTGAGTCCTAATCACTGGATCGCCAGGGAGTTCCCTGTCTTCTCTATTCACTCCATTATTCTGGTTGCTCAGGCAACAGCTTTTGTGTCACCTTTTACTCTGTTCTTTCAACCCCATGGCTAATGCAGAACCAAATCCCTTTGGCTCAACCTTAAAAATATATATCCAGAATCCAGCCATTTCTCACACCTCCAGTGAAACACCCTGGTCTAACCTACCATCATCTCTTGCCTAGGTTATTGAAATTAGCCTCCTTTTTGGTCTCCTTGCTTCTACCCTCTTGCCATCTCCATTTTCTTCAACTTTAGTCTCACTACAGGAGTTGAAATGATCTATTTCCGATAAGTCAGGTAATGTTCCTCCTTTCCTCAAAATTCTGCAGTAGTTCCCCATGACACTCATAGTGGAAAAAAAACAAAATTTATGTGGCCCTATGTGATCTGTCCTCCTTCACTCCCCTGGTTCCCGTTTGCTCACTTTGTTCTACCGTTTCTGGCTGCCTTGCCATTCCTGAAAATACAGGTCGCATACAAAGGATCAAGTGTCTAAATGGCTTTTAGACTTTTCAGTAGCAAAACTGGAAGGCATTAGCACAGTGACTTTAAATTCTGAATGGAAATTATTACCAATCCATCATTCTATATCCAACCAAACTATCAAATAGGAGGAGAGTCTTCAAAATTTTTACCTCATGTGCCTTTTCTTAGCTGGTTACTAGAGGATGAACTGTTTTTCACCAAGATGTAGGCATAAACCAAGAAAGAAGAGATTTCGAGTGTAGAAAGCAGTAGATCCAGCATATGAGAGAGGCAAAAGTAATTTCCAAGGTGATGGTGAATGGAGATCCCAGGATAATGGTGAAGGGACATTCCAGGGTTATAGCTACCCACATGCTTTCTTGATAAAGGAAGCTGTTTGTATACCCTAACTGCTCACCCAGCCTAGTCCTTCATTAATAAATATGAACAGAAAAACAAGCAAAGAGTTGAAGAAAATAAAAGGACTACAATGTGGTCGCAGGTACAGCTACATTAGAAGACAAGATGAAATAGTTAGATCCTTCTAATATGAAAAGTCATTATGAATGTATAGCTATAAATGCAGACCCATACAAGTATGTTATGCTGTTCTTAAGTACCACCAACAACATGATTTTTTGAAATGGTAAAGTTTCAGAGTCACCAAATTCTTGGTAGAGTCATAAACAAAACTAAGTATAGTCTTCCCTTGATTTAAATGTGAAAGTCCAGTTAAATTCCTCGATAATTCTGTGTCGAGTATAACCATCCAAAAAATACTTTGTGTTTTTCTTTGAAATGGACTTAGATTATATTATAGGCTCAAGTTTTTCACTTAGTGCATGTGTGGCAGGACCTTTGAAAGTTAGGGGGGATACAAGCCAGTCTCAACAACCAAAGAACTGCCTCTCAGATATCCGTATGCCCTAGTACTGACACATTTGAGAACCTTTGAATAGGGGGGAGAATTAGGGTTTATTTAAAAAAAAAGAAAAAGAAAAAGGAAAACCAAGTAAGCTGAAGGCAGGCAGGAAGAAAGAAGAGAAGCATAGTTAATAGAAAGCATAAAGTAAAATGTTATGTGTGAGTGGATTATACTTATTAATAGAGACAGGTTGAAGTTTTTAAATGCTGTTATTTATCAAGGGAGACAGACACTGAAAACAAAATCTCATAGATAAGTGATAAAAGGAGCAGGGGTGTAGGGGAAGCTGTCCCAAAAGAATGTGATACTCTTAATCTCAGACAAAATTAATTCAAAGCCAAAACAGTTGAACACAGGAATACTACTGACAAAAGAGAGAATCCATCACGTCTGGGACAAACTGTTTATGTCCCAAACAACAGAGAATGCAAAAACAATTAGAAATAAAACAAGAAACATATTTTAGAAGTATCTGAGAAATGTTAGTGAAAGCCATAGAGATGCCTTTGCAGGTTAAGGTTAGAGTATGTGTAGGTCCGGATAATGTTTGTAAATGCATAGAAGAGGTTCCAAGGAATATATCTCAGATTCATAACAGTGGTTATATTGGGGAGAGTTTGAAGGGAATGTAGGCACTATTTTAAACCCACAGAAATCCTCTGATGTCGATCCTCCTTTTACAAATGAGGACACTGAGGTTTTCCCAGGTATTGGAGCCGGCCAGGGAGTGGCAGAGGCACATTCGAGCTTGGCATTAGCTCCAGGCCCTGCGCTGTTTCTTCGGTACCATGATCTGCTCTGCTTCCTGTCGGTTTCCTTCAGGTACCTTAAAAAAAGCACTATATTTGCAGTCAAGGAGGCAGTAGAGGGATAGGAGAAAACTGTGGGAGAGAGACTCTTCACTGTATTTTTACCTTTTAAAACTATGAGAGTACATTACCTATTCAAATATTAACTTAAAAATAAAACTTTGTAAGCATCTTCAGAGGGATTATAAGCAGGACAGTTCTATAGAAAAACTAGTAATCACAGACTTTTTCCACTGAAGAATAAAATTTTTGAATGCACTGTTATGTGATTTGCAAAGAAAATATATTCTACCATGTTTAGCTTTTTAATAATTTTAATAAGACTGTATTCTCATCTTACCTTTGTTGATTTCTAAATTGGTACAATTTTTTCTCATGTTAAAAATTTGTATGCCTTCTAAGGCTAAATGGACATAAACAGTAATTCAAACTCTCTACTATTGCCTCACCAGTTCTATGTACATTTTGATTATTTAACTGCTAAGCTGTACCAGTACAAAGAATATAAACCTGATTTTCATGCATTTTATTGTATTGGGTTGACCAAAAAGTGCCTTTGGTTTTTAAGTAAAAATAAGAGACACGTTTTTCATTTTCACCAAGAACTTTATTGAACGATGTAGTCACCCTTTTGTTCCACTACCTTCTGTCATTTTTCAGCCAACTTCATACTTCCATCTTCCCAAAACTGTTTTTTTTATAAATTTATTTATTTATTTTTGGCTGTGTTGGGTCTTCATTGCTGTGCGCAGGCTTTCTCTAGTTGCAGTGAGTGGGGGTTACTCTTCCTTGCGGTACACAGGCTTCTCATTGTGGTGGCTTCTCCTGTTGCGGAGCACGGGCTCTAGGCGTGTGGGCTTCAGTCGTTGTGGCGCGTGGGCTCAGTAGTTGTGGCTCGCAGGCTTAGTTGCTCCGTGGCATGTGGAATCTTCCTGGACCAGGGCTTGAATGCACGTCCCCTGCATTGGCAGGCGGATTCTTAACTACTGCGCCACCAGGGAAGTCCTTTCCAAAACATGTTACCTTTTTGAGCAAAGAACTGTTGCAGGTTCCTTTTACGGTCTTCCAGGGAATGGAAATTTTTTTCTATTAAGAGAATTTTGTAAAGACTGAAATAAATGGAAATTTGAAGGTTCAATGTCTGGTGAATACGGCAGATGAATCAGAACTTCCCAGCCAAGCTGTAACAATTTTTGCCTGGTCATCAAAGAAACATGTGGTCTTGTGTTATCCTGATAGAATATTATGCATTTTCTGTTGACTAATTCTGGATGCTTTTCATCAAGTGCTGCTTTCATTTGGTCTAATTTGGAGCAGTAGTTGTTGGAATTAATTGTTTGGTTTTTCCGGAAGGAGCTTATAATAGAGGACTCCCTTGCAATCCCACCATATACACAATCCAACCTTCTTTGGATGATAACCGGCCTTTGGTGTGGTTGGTGGTGGTTCATTTCACTTGCCCCACCATCTCTTCCGTTCCACATTATTGTACATTATCCCTTTTTCCTCACCCATCACAATTTGTTTTAAAAACAGAACGTTTTCATTACGTTTCAAATGCAGAAATATGGTCAAGAAGGTTTTTTTCTGCTTGACTTAACGCAGAACCCAAACATCAAAGCGATTAACATAACCAAGCTGGTGCAGATGATTTTCAGTGCTTGATTTGGATATTTTGAGTATGTCAGCTATCTCCTGCGTGGTATAACGTTGATTGTTCTCAATTAATGTTTCAATTTGATCGCTATCAACTTCAACTGGTTTACCCGACTGTGGAGCATCGTCCAGTGAGAAATCTCCAGCGCAAAACTTCACAAACCACTTTTGACATGTTTGATCAGTCACAGCACCTTCTCCATATACTGCACAAAATCTTTTTTTGCATTTCAGTCGTTTTTACCTTTCTTGAAATAATAAAGCATAGTATGCCGAAACTGTTGCTTTTTTTCTTCCATCTTCAGTATTAAAATGGCTACACAGAAGTTCACCAGTTTTGATAAGTCTTTTTTTAAATGCACACTGATATGAGAGCTGTCACATACAATCTAAAAAAATTGTTTCGAATGAAGTTAAAGACAACTAAGTGCTACTAGAGCCATCTTAACGGAAAAGAACGAACGAACTTTTTGGCCAATCCAATATATCTGCAATATGGACTTTTAAAGCAAATGACTGTATCACTGTATTCTTACAGGAGTGTTTTAAATGATACCTTATAAACAGTGTTTCAGTTCAAGGTTGGTAAGACTGCAGTACAAAGAATGCCCATTTTGGGGTGCTCATGACAAGTAAAGCTTTACTTATTCTATTGGCATGTTTCCTTCCTATGATTTAATTACACCCTTGGGTTACACAGGTATTAGACTGTTTTTAATGCAGTTGTATTTTGCCAGGTAAGTGTTTTGCCAGGATTTGTTTGCCAGGTTCTGTTTGTCTCAGGAATGTTCAGAAACATTAAAAAATGGAGGCATTATCTGACATTACAGGCATTTTCCTAACCTAATCTAATACTCTAATTAGAACTTTAATGTTTTATTCATTAAATACTGGCTAAGAAGACTTAAAGAGGTGAATAAGAATATACAGTGAGTCCCTTTCAATGAAAATCGGATATCTTGGGAGACTTCCGGGAAGATGGTGGAAGAGTAAGACGCGGAGATCACCTTCCTCCCCACAGATACACCAGAAATACATCTACATGTGGAACAAGGAGGACTGGAGTTGGCGGGGGAGGACTGGAGTTGGCGGCGTGAACACAGCCTGCGGGGCGTTAGTGCGCCGCGACTAGCCGGGAAGGAGCCTGGGGAAAAGTCTGGACCTGCCGAAGAGGCAAGAGACTTTTTCTTCCCTCTTTATTTCCTGGAGCGCAAGTGGAAAGAGATATGGGAACATATGTATATATATAACTGATTCATTTTGTTGTGAAGCTGAAACTAACATACCATTGTAAAGCAATTATATTCCAATAAAGATGTTAAAATGAAAAAAAAAAAACATAATCAGTACTGAAAATGAATTAAAAGTGAGACATAAAATGCAAAAAAAAAATCGGGTTTCTTTATCATGTTACATACAGTTCTGTGTTTCATTACTTGTTAACATGGGAATGTGCCTATGGATAAATATGGGTTTTATTGATGTAGTAGTAGAATGCTACTAGATATGTAGAAAGATGCCAACACAAAATCATAGTCTAATTATAAATCATTCTTTTAAGTTGTAGGTTTTTTGGTGTGTGTCTCCTCTGAGGTTAGTTTTGTTTTTAAGGAGGTATTTCCTTATAACTGATATATCTAGTTGTTTGGGTTTTTTAAAAATCAGTTATATTTCCTTACAACCATAAAGATGGCCTGGCGACAGACTTTTTCAGTTCCCCATTTGCAGAATTATTCTGTTTTTATCCTCTTCTGCTCTCTTGCCACCTACTTCTCCTGTTCTCCTTGACTGGCTGTCTCTTGGTATACAGTTTATTCTATTAATGATAGGAGTTCCAGAAAGAGAACAGATGGATTTAGAAATGTGAATTTAGGTTATGCGTTGTGTTTTTCCTCCTTTCTGTTGTAAACTAAGGTTTGGAATGCAGATAATCCCCCCTTTTGTTTGTTTGTTGAGCTCTGTATTTCAGCTCTAATCTAAACCGTGTAACTGAAACTTCTGCATCTCTAATTTACTTACATTTGTTTCCGTATTAAAGTACTATAAGTATGTGATCTGGGAGATCATTGGTCAGATTCCCCTTACAAGCCTGAAGGCCTTGTAAATTGTGACTAATGTCCACTGTACTTAAATAAGTCACGTTAAGTAAGACCTATTATTGGCCTTTTCCTGGAAGATGTATGCCTGAAAAGTTTCTTGAGAAACTTCTCTACCCAGCAAATATATCTACTGCTAGTATCTTTTCCTATTAATTTATATTTTTGTAAAATGTTTATTAATATGAATAATATACTAATGTTTTTTCACAAAATCAATACATTAAAAGTAAGCCCAAACTTCTCACTCACTTCTCTATATCTGGCATGTTCCTACTTCCCTAGATGGATTTGGTATGCACCTTCTCGGATCTTTCTCACAAATAAACATTTAGATACTATGGTATATATATTTTATCCCCAACTTAATATTATTTAGCAAGTCCAAGGAACAAAGGAGAGGGACATTATTTTATATAGAAAAAGGAGTAAGTTGGGAGGTGTTGTTTTGAACAGAAACCCATTGGAGAAAAGTGAGAGCTCAGGGTGATGATGGCTTCTCATTGGCTGAGTTGCTGGGGTAGTCAGTTTCTTGTAGGAGATGCAGTGTACATCTTTTCCTGTTGGGGCCTGTGATTGATGATCTTCTGTTGAGGTCTGTAATTGACAATTCTTCTTGTAATTGACATCAGGTTGTACTGTGTGAGGGGACCCCCTTCTGGCCTCCTTCACAGAAGTGAGGTTATGTTTTATTTAAAAGATAAAATAGTGGGCTTCCCTGGTGGCGCAGTGGTTGAGAGTCAGTCTGCCTGCCGATGCAGGGGACGCGGGTTCGTGCCCGGGCCCGGGAAGATCCCACATGCCACGGAGTGGCTAGGCCCGTGAGCCACGGCCGCTGAGCCTGCACGTCTGGAGCCTGTGCTCCTCAATGAGAGAAGGCCACAACAGTGAGAGGTCCGCGTACTGCAAAACAAAAAAGATAAAATAGCTAGTGTATGTCCTCATGGCACAAAATTCAAGCAGTACTAAGTGTAGAAATGGAAAAGTGAAAATCTCCCTATGTTCCCCAGCCTCTCATTGCCACTTTACTGATTTTAAGCTATTTACAATTTCTCTTATATTCCCGTTATTATGGCTGTATAACAATTACCCTAAAACTCAGTGGCATAAGAAAAACCTTTTAATTAAGTTAACAAACTGTGTGTCTAGAGTTCATACAGAGCACAGTGGAGATGGCTTGTCTGCAGCATAATGTCTGGGTTCTTAACTGGACGACTGAGAGGCTGGGAGCGAGAAAAGCATCTGGAGGCTTGCTCACTCACTCTCTGGCAGTTGATGCTGGCTGGTGGCTGAAACCCTATCTAGTACTGTCAGCCAGAACACCTACATACGGCCTTTTCATGTGGCTGCTTGGCTTCCTCACAGTACAGTGGCTTGGTTCCAAGGGCAAGAAGCATCCATCCCGAGAGGATGGGGGAGGGAAAGAACCATGCAGCCTGGATACTTTTTATAACCTAGCCTAAGAAGTCACATACAACACTTCTATTATACTTCTGGTTGTAGCAGTCCTGAGCCTGCTCAGCTTTAAGAGGAGGGGGAATAAACTTCACCTCATTTTTAAATTGAGGTATAACTGACAAATAACATTAGTTTCAGGTGTGCGACTTGTATATATTGGGAAATGATTGTCACGGGTAAGTCTAGTTAACACTTGTTTCCATACACGTTTACAGTTTTTTTTCTCGTGATGAGAACTATTACGATCTACTCTCTTAGCAACTTTCAAATATGCAATATGTTATATAGTCACTATGCTGTGCATTACATCCCCATAACTTAAATTATTTTGTAACTGGAAGTTTGTACGTTTTGACCCCCTTCACCTATTTCACTCACCTCCCAACCCCCCACCTCTGGCAACCGCCAATCTGTTCTCTATATGTTTGAGCTTGATCTTTTGTTGTTGTTTTAAATTCCTCATATAAGTGAGATCATATGGTATTTGTCTTTCTCTGACTTATTTCACTTAGCATAATTCCCTCAAGGTCCATCCATGTTGTCGCAAAAGGCAAGATTTTGTTCCTTTTTAAGGCTGAATAATAATTGCATTATATTGATATATATATATGATGGATATATGTGAGGTGATACCTCATTGTGGTTTTGATTTCCCTGATGATTAGTGATATTGAGCATCTCTTCATGTACCTGTTGGCCATCTTTATGTCTTTTTTGGGAAAATGTCTATTGAGATCCTCTGCCTATTTTTTAATCAGATTGTTTATTTGGCTGTTGAATTATATGAGTTCTTTATATATTTTGGATATTTAACCCCTTATCTGATATATGATGTGCAAATATCTCCTCCCATTCAATAAGTTGCCTTTTCTTTTCTTTTTTTTGTGGTATGCGGGCCTCTCGCTGTTGTGGCCTCTCCCGCTGCTGGAGCACAGGCTCCGGACGTGCACGCTCAGCGGCCATGGCTCATGGGCCCAGCCGCGCCGCGGCATGTGGGATCTTCCCGGACCGGGGCACGGACCCGTGTCCCCTGCATCAGCAGGTGGACTCTCAACCACTTACACCACCAGGGAAGCCCGCCTTTTCATTTTGATGATGGTTTCCTTTGCTATGCAACAGCTTTTTAGTTTGATGTAGTCTCACTTATTTGTTTTAGCGTTTGTTTCCTTTGCTTTGGGAGTCAGATCCAAAAACTTATCACCAAGACTGATGTCAGGGAGCTTACCACCTATGTTTTCTTCTGGGATTTTTATGGTTTCAGGTGTTACATTCAGGTCTTTAATATATTTTGAGTTAATTTTAAACCATTTTTGAATTAGGAGACCCCACCTCTTGATGGGGAGTGGTAAGATTCTGGAAGAGCGTGTGTGGTTAGAAATACTGCTATGACTGTTTTTAGAAAATAGTCTGCTATATATCTCTTTCTAGAAATTTGTTTTCACATAGAAAGGATCATAGTATATTTACGTTTCTGCAACTTGTTTTTTTTCACTTCATTTATTTTTTCATATTAGCAAATTTCTTAGTTCGGGTTTCTATAACAGAATACTGTAGACTGGGTGGCTTATAAACAACAGAAATTTATTTCTCACAGTTCTGGAGGCAGGACGTCCAAGATCAGGGTGCTAGCATGGTTGGGTTCTGGTCAGAGTCCGTCATCCAGGTTGCAGATCTTGTATCCTTATATGGTGAAGAGAGGACAAGAAAGCATTCTGGGGTCTCTTTTATGAGAACACTAATCCCACTCATGTGGGCTCCACCCTCGTAACCTAATCACCTCTGAAAGGCCCCACCTCCTAATACCATCACATTGGGGATTAGGATTTCAAAATATGAATTTTGAGGAGACTCAAACATTGAGTCCATAACAGCAAATCAGAGTCACCCTCATTTTCAAGTATCATGGTATTGGAATTTTGTCTTTCCTTTTAATGATACTTGTAATATGTGAACATCTAAATTACGGACACTTGAAATAATGTAGAAATACAGAGCAAAATGTCAGAGTCCCCCTTCCTCTTGCCCTCCACTCACGTATCCCATTTCATGACATTTATTGCTCTCTTAGCCAGAGGTTGCATTGAGTTTGTGGACAGTCATGTATCTATATGTATATCTTTATATATAATCAAAATAGACTGTACCATAAAGGTATAGCATATAAGTTATGTTGTTGTCTTGTCAGTGGCCATAAATTACGTGATGAATTTTGGTTCAATAAATTAATTAAACTCAAATTTAGAAGGTATTTTTGTAGGATTTGGGAAAGTATATGCATATCATTTGGGCAACCTATTAGTGTTAGACATTCAAAAAGTATTTTCAAAATACTCAGACTTGGGCTTCCCTGGTGGCGCAGTGGTTGAGAGTCCCCCTGCCGATGCAGGGAACACAGGGTCGTGCCCCAGTCCGGGAACATCCCACATGCCACGGAGCGGCTGGGCCCGTGAGCCATGGCCACTGAGCCTGCGCATCTGGAGCCCGTGCTCTGCAACGGGAGAGGCCACAACAGTGAGAGGCCCGCGTAACGCAAAAAAAAAAAAAAAAAATACTCAGACTTGCCTTTAACCTGATTATTTGAAGTCTTCAGGCTTAAATGTACATGGATTATTGTGGTCCTTCCAAGTTATTGAATATTTTTGTTAATATTGTAGGAAAATATGTAGATACTACTTAGTCATTAAGAACTAAATGTGATCAAACAACCCAATCGAAAACTGGGCAGAAGACCTAAATAGACATTTCTCCAAAGAAGACACACAGGTGGCCAAAAGGCACATGAAAAGATGCTCAACACTGCTAATTATTAGAGAAATGCAAATCAAAACTACAATGAGGTACCACCTCACACCGGTCAGAATGGCTATCATTAAAAAGCCTTCAGGGAATTCCCTGGTGGTTCAGTGTTTGAGACTCCAAGGTTTCACCGAGGGGCTGGGTTCGATCCCAGGTTGGGGAACTAAGATCCCACAAACCACGTGGCATGGCCAAATAAATAAATAAATAAGAAGAAAAAATAAAAAGCCTTCAAATAACAAATGCTGGAGGAGGGGGTGGAGAAAAGGGAACCCTCCTACACTGTTGGTGGGAATGTAAATTGGTGCAGCCGCTATGGAAAACACACAGTATGGAGGTTCCTCAAAAAACTGAAAATAGAGTTGCCATATGATCCTACAATCCCACTCCTGGGCATATATCCAGACAAAACTATAACTGGAAAAGATACATGCACCCCAGTGTTCATTGCAGCACTGTTTATAATAGCCAAGACATGGAAACAGCCTAAATGTCCATTGACAGATGAATGATGAAGAAGATGTGGTACACATATACAATGGAATACTATCCAACCATAAAAAGAATGAAATACTGCCATTTGCAGCAACATGGATGGATCTAGAGATTATCATACGAAGTGAAGTAAGTCAGAAAGAGAAAGATACCATATGATACCACTTATATGTGGAATCTAAAATATGACACAAATGAACTTACCTACGAAATAGAAACAGGCTCACAGGCATAGAGAACAGACCTGTGGTTGCCAAGGGGGAAGAATGGATAGGGGAAGAAAGGATTGGGAGTTTGGGATTAGCAGATGCAAACTATTGTGTATTGAATGGATAAACAACAAGATCCTACTGTATAGCACAGGGAACTATATTCAATATCCTGTGATAAACCATAATGGAAAAGAATGTGAAAAAGAATGTATATATATATATGTATAACTGAATCACTTTGCTGTACAGTAGAAATTAACACAACATTGTAAATCAGCTATACTTCAGTAACACAAATTTTAAAAAAAAGAACTAAATGTGATCAGATATAGTTAGGTTTTAGCTGTCTCCCAGTTGAAACACTGGGCTTCCTCAGTGGTGTGATTATGCAGGAATAATTGAATTGAATGTACTTTGTATTTTGTCATTTCTTTAAAATTCCCCTCCTGTAATTTGGCAATGTATATCAAAATTTAAAGTGTACATACCTTCACTATAGTAACTCTACTCCATATTCTAAAGAGATTAATCAAGTGTGTAAGAATGTATTTATATGAACATTCACCAAAACATTGTTTTTCATATACAAATTTGGAAATGATGCAATTAAATGGAATGCTGTGCAGTATTAAAAATTAGGGGGAGCTGGGATTTGGCAGTCTAAGGTTATTTCAAGCTAACCTGTTACTGTGAGCTGTGTGAGGTCTGGTCAGAGGACATTGACCAACTGTCTAACCCCTGATTTGAAAGTACTTTTTTGTTGTTGGTTTTGGAATTTCACTTTTTGAAAAAATAGTAGTGATAAATACGAATAGGCTTATTTGTACAAACAGGCAGCCCTTTCCTGCATATTGCTATAATCCGAAAGCATTCTGTGGGCCATGACCTGAGTTTTTATATACATTTTATATTTAATTTTATGTAAGATTTAATTATGTCATTTAATCCTCACAATGACATTAAGGTTGATAACAGATTGTATTTATCTCTTCTGTAGTTTGAAACTCTGCCTAAGAAAGTAACAGACACAGAATTTGAAACCAGATACCTCTGACTTTAAAGCTTCTCTTTAGAACCACTGTTCTGTACCACACTGTTTACCAGTCCACAGGCAGACCCGGTGCATGGGAAAGAAGAGCACCTCCAATATACATGAGGTTCTTGAGCAGACATAGAAAAACAGCAGATAAGTTCTTGTTTAGGTACTGTCTTAGTTTGCTTAGGCTGCTCTGGAAAAATACCACAGACTGGGCAGCTTAGACAACAAATAATTATTTCTCACAGTTCTGGAGGCACTGGGAAGTCCAAGATCAAGATGTTGCCAGATATGCCAGGGTGATTTGGCTCTTTTCTTGGTTTTCAGACAGCCACCTTGCTGTACGCTCACATGGCACAGAGAGAATGACGGCTCCGGTCTCACCCTCTTCCTATATGGGCACTAATTCCATCATGGTGGCTCCACTCTCATGACCTCATCTAAACCTAATCACCTCCCAAAGGCCCCCACCCCCAAATTCCATCACTTTGGGAATTAGGGCTTCAACATATGAATTTGGAGTGGTGGGGGAAACACGAACATCCATAGCAGGTACCTTTGATAACTCCAAAGAGAGACTTTCTGTTTTTTGTAATTTTCTTCAAAGAATTTCTCCAAGGTAAGCTTCCTCATAGAAGTTCCATTTATCTGCTTTTTGTCATTAGAGTCTTATTTTGATCTATATTTTTTCCATCAGCCTCTGACAGCCAAGGTTCTATATGAGGCTTCCTGGATATCCTAAGAGGCTATTTTAGGTTCTACATTTTCCCTAACAGGAAATCTCTACCAAGACTCTTGTATTCTTTAAATCTCTGTTTTCTGCCTTTTTCCCCAAGGAAGAAAAACATTTCTTCTAATCATACTATGTTGTCTCTTCGATTTTGAACCTAACTCATCTAAGGAACTTTACATGGCCATCCTGGTTAGGTGGGGAAGATCCCAGATCTTCCCTGGGATCCTGGGATCAGTGTTAGCATGAAGGTTTACCTAGGCAGCAACCATTGGCTGTAGATAGTCCACATGTGGTTCCCGCCACTCCACTGTAATACAGAAAATACTTGAAGTTTATGGCTCCATCTTGTAGATACTGCCATGCCTGTTTCCTTCATTTATTATCCTTGGTTTTCTTTTTTTTTTAATTGAACTATAGTTGATTTACAGTGTAGTGTTAATTTCTGCTATATAGCAGAGTGATTCAGTTCTCTCTCTCTCTCTCTCTCTCTCTCTCTCTCTCTCTATATATATATATATATATATACACACACACACATTCTTTTTCATATTCTTTTCTATTATGGTTGACTACAGGATTTTGAATATAGTTTTGAAAATAGGACCTTGTTTATTGGTTTTCTTTTAGTTATGTTTGCTTTCATAAATGGTTTCCTTTTGGAGTAGCCAAAATCAGCATCAATAGTCCCACTGTATTCTTCAAATAAGTCAAGAGAAAACTGAGATGCACTGTAAGTTAGGTCTCTCTGTTTAAAGAGTTCCATCAAAAGACTCTCTCGTTTTACTAAATGTGTTTTTTTAATTCTTTAAAGACTATAATTTACCCATCGTAAGTGTTTGAATCTGACATACTGAATATATATTCCAACACGCTGGTTTGGGTAAAACACTAAGTCCTGGACTAGAAATGTGGTCATGATACTTTGGCACCTTATTATTCAGAGCCTGCAGCATCATCTGCTTGTGAACATGTAGAGTGTAGCCAGGAACCCATAGGAGATCAGCCAGAAGAGCAGGATCCAGCTCCAGCTCTTGGTGGAATGTCCCAAAGATTCACTGCAGCTTGGGCTAGAGATGGAGTGCTTCAGTCAGCCAGGCTCCCAGTGAATAATTTCTTCTCATTCTTGGTTGTGTGTGTGTGTGTGCATATGCGTGTGTGTGTATGCATGTGTGAAGGCACTTTTTAACAATTTTCTTAAAGCTGAAAGGGCTTCTGCCTGCATGGCATGAGTTATAATTTGACCTGCTTAAAGTCGTAATTTGACCTCCCACTCTGTGGTTCCCCTTACCTAGAAAAAAATCATTTATGAACCAACACAGCTACCACATAAAGCTGACATCATTTCTATATTTACCAATTGTGAGTGGATTAGTTTTCTAGAAACTTGTATAGCAGGACAAATTGTACATTACCGTTTTTTATCATAGTCCCAAAGGGAAGCCTACTCCTTCTGGTGACACCTAAAGGGAAAGAGATCTCTTTTAGTGCTGAAAGAAAACATTGGCTGTGTTAATCTTAGAGGTTATTAGGTAATTACATCTATGGTCATTTTTACTTTACTCTGAATTTGCTTCAGTTCAGTTTTATATCAGTTGACTGTCAACTCACTGGAGTATTCTGTAACCATTCAAAATTGTGAAAAAAAAATTGTGGTTGGTTACACAGTGTTTCATGCTAATGATATGTTAACTAAAATTATGATACAAAATTTTGTATGTTGTAAAGTAGAATGGAATTGAGATTAAAAATTTAGACTCTGGAGTTAGTATTGGATATGTTAGCCAACCTCTCCCAAACACGTTTCTTCATCCATAAAGTAGGAGTTATAGCACCTGCCTCCTGCCATTGAATGCGAGGATTAAATAAATTAAAGTTCTTAGTATAGTCCCTACCACATAAAAGTTCTCGGTAAATATTTGTTATTATAATGATTGTAATTATATGAAAGTATGCATATTTTAATGCTAGAAAACATAATAATGATAATTGTACTAAGTCAGTGAATTAATCCACATTAATTTCTAAGTATTCTGTAATTTTATTTTTATTATAATGTAATATAAATAATAAATTATTTAAATTATAATTTAAAGTAATATAATTTATAAATTTATCATTAAAATATATTTGTATTTAGATGTATTTCTAATGTGATAATAAGAAGGTACCCCTATTCCACATTGATAAAACATATAGGTATCTGTTATATGTCTTAGAATTGGAGGCAGTCAGACTAATGCCATTAACAGAAAACTGTGCTGATTTGTGCATATCTAGAGAGCATTTGGTTCCGAGGTTGACTAAATACAGCAGCTAAGTAATACTGCTTACACGCCCCAGCCACAGTGCCCTTGTGGTTCCTCGACACCAGGTCGCGGGCACCTTTTCATCTAGGGGCCTTTCCTAGTTGTTTATTCTGTCTGGAATTCTTGAATGCTCATCTCCTTGATCTTTTACTGCTATTATTGTGTAGTTAGTCCCTTAAGTGTTACTGCCTCTGTCTGCCTAATTTAAAGTGGCTACTGGAATGCCACTGTATGCCATCCTACTTTCATTCGCTGTGTGGCTCTCTGACATTTTTATAATATACTTGTTAATTGTCTGATTTCCCCCCCAAGACTGTATGATCCATAACACTAGGAACTTTATCCTTTTCAGAAACTTTGTCCTTTTCACACCATATCCTCAGTACCTGGAACTGTACTTGGCATGTAGTAGGCATTCAGTAAACATTTTGAATGAATAAGTAAATAAACGATTGTTGTATTATTGTTGCATCTTACATTTCTAAATGGACACTTTTATATAGCTACACAAAAATACTTGTTTTTTCTCATATTTCATGGGTATTTCCTAGATGTCTTTAGCTGGTTGTCATTATCAGTAGTGTTGAGTAATTTAAGGGCCAGATAGTAAATATTTTAGGCTTGGAGTCTCTATGGCAACTACTAAACTCAGCTGTTGTAGTGAAAGCAGACATAGACTATATGTAAATAAATGGGTGTGGCTATGTTTCAGTAAAACTATTTATAAAAATAGGCCTCCAGCCTACAGGTTTTAGTTTGGCGACCCTGGCTATAGACTACAAACCCACTGCAAGGGTGTGGGGTGAAACCCAGACCTGCCAGCGTCAAAGGGAGGTCAAAAACGAACACAGTGAACATCTTATCTGGTAGACCCACATTGAGAAAGGAGGATGAGACTGATGGAAGCATGAAGAAGCCTAGAGCATGTGGCCCTCCATGGAAGTAGATTTGTGAGGAAGTGGATATGTAAAGACTTGGGGGCTTTTCACATGGAAATCATGTTATTTGTAGATATCATTGAGCTACAGACAGCCAGCAAGTTAGACCTGAAGACAAGGGCATCAGTTCAAGTAGAGCTATAGCCAAAAGCCAGGGCTGGCACTTGAGTTACATAATGTACAATGAACTGATAATTCATTGGTCATTTCGATCACAGCTGTAGATTTTGGGATATGCTGTGTGATTGCTAAATACTAAACCCAAGAAAGTTATTTTTACTCCTTATTTGATATCTTAAGTAATTAGATAGTACTTGTTCAATCCAAAGACCTAATAAATCTTTTTGTTTTACATTTGCTACAATGCTACTTAGAGGTGGAAGAGTAATGGGAAAAGATATATATGCTTATAAAAATGTAAGGACATCTCTGGAGAGATTCACAAAAAAACCTGAGTGCTGTGGAGGCTGAAGGACAGAAGAGAGCAAGAGATTTACCTTGCATAGAGTATCCTTTTGTACTTTTGAATTTTGTACTGTGTATACGTATTACTTATTAGGAAAAAATTAATAAAACATAAAGTAGGAGGTTCATTAGGTCTGATTTGTGACCCAAGGGTCTAGTAATCTTTTTTTCAATTTCTTTAGAATGTGTAATTTTTTACAATATTATTAGCTATAGTCACCATGCTGTACATTACATTCTTATAACTTATTCATTTTTTAACTGGAAATTTGTATCTTTTGACCCCTCTTCACCCATTTTGCCCACCCTTCTCCCCCTGCCTCAGGCTACCACCAGTCTCTTCTCTATATCCATGAGATCTTTGTTTTTAGATTCCACGTATATGTGGATCATACAGTATTTATCTTTTTCTGTCTGACTTATTTCACTTAGCATAATGCCCTTGGGGTTCATCCATGTTGTCGCAAATGGCAAGATTTCATTCTTTTTTATGGCTGAATAATACTTATGTGTGTGTGTGCGCGCGTGTGCGCGCGCGTGTGTGTGTGTGTGTGTGTGTGTGTGTTTATCCATTCATCCATCAGTGGACACTTAGGTTCTTTCCATGCTTGGCTATTGTAAATAATGCTACAGAAAACATGGGGCTGCATTTATCTTTTCGAATTAGTGTTTTTGTTTTCTTCGGGTAAATACCCAGAAGTGGAATTGCTGGATCATATGGTAACGCTACTTTTAATCTTTTGAGGAACCTCCATACTGTTTTCCATAGTGGTTGCGACCAATTTGTATTCCCACCAACAGTGCACAAAGGTTCCCTTTTCCCACGTCCTTACCAACACTTGTTATTTATTGTCTTTTTGATAATAGCCGTAGAATGCATAAATTTTTAAAGAGGTTTTGGATTGATTCTTTTCATATTTAGGAAGGTCAGGGAACTAGATCCCACGTGCCGCAACTAAGAGTTTGCATGCCACAACTAAAGACCCCGCATGCCACAACTAAGACCTGGTGCAGCCAAATAAATAAATAAATATTTAAAGAACAAAACCCAAAAAACAAATAGAACACTTTTAGTGGTATACACCAAAGCAAGCCTGATCATCTTAGAGAACAACTTACAAGATGATTTGTTCTGTTAATTCCAATAATTGTTTTAGATGAGGTCATAATTTGTTTGGCACAGTAATATAATAGCTAACGTTTCTTCTTTCTTGGGTTGTTACATTTCATATGCACTGTGTATTTTAATTCTCACTTGTACTCAGATATAGGTAATGTCATCCCCATTTTACCAGATGAGGAAACTAAAGCTTAGAGGTGTTAAAGAATTCACCCAAGGTCTTGAAACTCTAGAAAGTTGCAGAGCCTGACTTTAAGTCCAGATCTGCCTTTTTGCAGAGCCCATGCTTAACCAGTTAAGCACGACTGCTCTGTAGTTGCTTCCCCAAACAATTGCAGGTTATGCGTTAACTGCTTTAATGGAGAGGGGGTGTCATTATAAATGAGGCTGAATTGAAAAGTTGCATGTTCATTCAGTTTACTGTGTATCATCTCTTTTCAGAATTATGAGATTATCATTTCTAAACATCCTAAAAGCCCTCAGCGTAGGGTGAACATTCATAAAAGGATGATATATGTTTATTGATAGATGGGTTTTTACTTTTCACTTATCTTTAAAATTCATAATCATATGGTTCCAAAATTAAATTGTATGTAAAGATAGACATTGAAAATTTCGGATCCCTTCTCATTAGAGCCTACTTCATTCCTCCATCCCACCCCCAACTCCTGTGGTATCATTTTTATTAGTTTCTTCCTTGTCTAACCACTGTTTATGCAGATGTAAGCAAAAAGGACAAAAAAAAAAAAAGCCTTCCTTTCAAAGGTGCATTTTCTACAAAGAGAACCTATTTTTTCTATAAGAAGCAGAGGCTTCTAATTTTCAGGGAGAAAAAAACCTTATTAACGAAGTTTACTCTTTTTCTAGTAGCTCTCCTCTACAGTTAAGTGCTTTTCCTTTGGGAAGTCTAATAACATATGGCAGCAGGAGTTTCTGTCACAGGTGACTTTTTTTTTTCTGAATTTTAAATTTTATTTTATTTATTTTTTATACAGCAGGTTCTTATTAGTTATCTATTTTATACATATTAGTGTATATATGTCAATCCCAATCTCCCAGTTCATCCCACCACCACCACCCATCCACAGGTGACTTTAAAAAATTCCTAATTTAAATAGGTGAATTACACTAGATCACAGTATATTTGAATATTATGTTGAGAAGAAAATAATCCCCCCAAACTGAACAGCCCCTCAATATATCCTGTGTTTTTATCTGATTTTGAAGGTATGATATATACTGTAGTAGCATTCATTAAAAAGCAAAACATGATCTTTCTAATAAGTAGTATCCATTTTTGGTTAAGTCCAGTGGCTAACTTTCCTTTCTTCTTATTCATTGTAGTTGAGGCAGTCCCAGTCCTACTGCACAGACACAGAATGTCTTCAGGAATGTAAGTAATGATGGGACAGGAGGAGGCTTGGCATTGGGGGCAGAATTAGAGACCAGAATAAGACTGAATTTTTTGCCAGAAATTATTCTTACAGTTTGCCCTTTAAGGAAATGGTTCTTAGTAGTGTATTTCCTACTTAAATATTTAATTTTTTAACTTAAAAAATTGTGTTTTTTGGTCCTGCCACAAAAACAAAACCTGTTCATTGAATAAAATTATAAAATCACAGATAAGAAAAAAAAGAAAAGGAAAAACTTCCAGAATAATAAAAGATGACCACTGTTAACAACTTGGTGTTAACCCTTCCAAGACCCTTTTTTGGGCAAATACATGTGGAACAGGGCACTTCTGGCTCGTTGAACTGAACACCGAGGCTGCTAGCACAAACCCCTCACTCTTTCCCTACCATCTATTTGCATCCATTGGCAACTTTGAGAATTTGTGAGTGAAGGAAGGGGAGGCCATTTTTTCCCAAGGTTTGGAAGCTTTGGAGACATTGGAGTCATTCCTTTGGCTCTGACATTAGGATTCTCAAGACGGTAAGGGCAGTAGGGAGGTTTCTCCATGGCTTTATGGGCAATGGTGATGGTAAAGTGAGAATCAGTGAAGGAAGATGGATTCCGCATGGTGATTGTAGCTGACAGACTTATAATATGAGGCATCTTTTTTTCAGGACAGACATAACTTGAGGGATACTTTGAGGGGAAATAATAGCCAATCCAGTCTTATACCATAATAATTTGACTGTAGGAATGGAAGTATGACGTTTACAGGATGGTGAAGCCTGGCACAATTTAATTTCACATATACTTACAAATACGGGATCACTTTGTATATGTTGTTTTTCACTACTGTATTGTGAGTATATCAGCATGTATTTACCTTAAAAATATTTACTGACTAAATAATAATTCATTATGGGGATGCACCAGTGTTCAAATAATTCCCTTTTGTTGGAATCTTCGGTTGCTAATATATTTTTGCTGTTATAAATAATGCTTGAACAAACATCCTTTTGCACATTTTAAGGCTTTTGACATATTGCCAAATTGCATTTATTAATAGGCTAGTTGCTTATACCTCACATCTCTGAAGCTGAGCACCACTTTATTATGTATATGAAACTAAAACAAAACACAGTAAGGTATCATTATAAAGGAACTTGTTAGTACATTATTAATTACTGGTATTACTGTGTGAACTGGGTATCCCATCAAATTCTGTAAATGTAACAACTTAGAGAAACAGGAGCTAGTACAGTGCCTGTCCCAAAGTAGAAATTTTGTCAGAATGTAGTCCTTTGGTGCAGCAGGGTAATTATGTGCCTCTGGGCAAGAAAGTAATGGGCAGACTTGCGTTAGGTTTTGGGGATGATGGGTGGTGGTTCCCCAACTCCAGATTTCTTTATGTTGTCTCTTCAGTAGTGTTCATTAATCTGCAGTGTGCCCTCTGATAAGCGTCGTAAATTTTTGCCTCAGCAGTAAAGCTAAAATGTGTTCTTCTAGTTGAAAATAATCTTATTGAACTCCTTATGGGAAAACAAGTGTTTATTATATTTGTGGTATTTGTGACCCTTGAGCCAGTCCCACCTGTAAACCAAGTATACTCTTATTTCTGTAGGTGAAATTTCACTTCTTTAATCCAAATATAAAGGCACAACTCTAGAGCTTGAGTATTAATTCAGTTATCTTGGCCAGTCGTTCCACCCCTCCCCAGTTCTTTTAGCATTTGGTGGAAATCCTTTCTAACAGCCGTGTCTTTAAATGGTTTAAGCAGTTGTTTCCTCTGAGCGATATAATTACTTTTCTGTGTATTCTAAATTTTCACGAATGAGATTATGCTGTTTTCATAAAATATATATTAATCGGGAGTCCCCGCAACCCCTTCTTCTGTTTCAATAATTTGTGAGAATGGCTTACAGAAGGCAGGAAAACAGTTTAATTACTATTACCAGTTTATTACAAAGGATGCAACTCGGGAACAGCCAAATGGAAGAGATGCCTAGGGCAAGGTATGAGGAGAAAAGGGGTACAGAGCTTCCCTGTCTTCTCTGGGTGCACCACCCTCCCAGCTCCTCCATGTGTTCACCAACCGGGAAGCTCTGTGAACCCTGTTGTTTAGGGTTTTTATGGAGGTTCCATTCCATAGGCATGAATGAGTAAATCATTGGCCATTGGTGAATAACTTGGAAGCTGGAAGTTCCAACCTTCTAATCACTTGGTCAGACTCCCAGTGAGTCCCCATCCTGAAGCTTTCTGGGGGCCCACTAAGAGTCACCTCATTAACATCAACTCAGATATGGTTGAAAGGGGTTTATTATGAATAAGAAAAGACGTTCCTGTCACCCTTATCACTCAGGAAATTCCAAGGATTTTAGCAGCTTTCCGACAGGAACCAGAATGAAGACCAAATATATGTATTTCTTATTATATCATAATATCACAGTATCCATTGTGCCTGCCATGATGTACTGCATGTATCTGAGATGATTTAATAGAATATGAAGCTCATTACTTCATGTGGTAGCAGAATCTAGTTGCAATCTGTGAGCATATCTAGTTGCTGCATGATTCTTTATATTGAGCTACATTCCACTTCATCGTGATATTTACCCACAGTTTTGTTCTCTATAGAGAACAAAATTAATTTAATTTTGGAGTAAATCAAAAGATGGGTAGATGTTCTGAGGATATTGTAATTACTGTATACAACTCCAAAATCACAGGGTTAAAGCCTGCTGGTGCACTGTCCAATTTCACTGCTGTTCTGTTTCTGCCTTTCCCACTGGAAACCTGTATACATTTATAGAAATAATCCCTCAGGATCTGCCAGCTCTTAGAGCCTCCCTCTCTTTCATCTTCCTGGTGTCCAGCTAAGTTAATAGCTTCATTGTGAATATTCCATTTGACATCTTATTTGTAATACTTTTTCTTGTAACCAAAGACTTAACCCTTGAGCAAAATGGAACCCTGTATTTTGGTGTACAAAGTCCTTTTACATTTTTATGATTTGACATTTTTCTAGACCATAGAGTAAAAAGTATTTACCCTTTTAAGGCAATTAATTCCTAGGCAGTGAGGGGAACAGACTTTATATCCTGCATGTGATTGTGCTTCTTCTTTTTTTTTTTTTTTCCCAGTACGCGGGCCTCTCACTGTTGTGGCCTCTCCCGTTGCGGAGCACAGGCTCCGGACGCGCAGGCTCAGCGGCCATGGCTCACGGGCCCAGCCGTTCTGCGGCATGTGGGGATCCTCCCGGATCGGGGGACGAACCCGTGTCCCCTGCATCGGCAGGCGGACTCTCAACCACTGCGCCACCAGGGAAGCCCAGATTGTGCTTCTTAATATCTAGATTACTTGGCACTACGTTAATATTTAGAATATTTAGTGCCAAACAGTTGTCACAATAAAAACCATAGTGGTCGGCTCATTCAAAGGCCCTTTCAGCTCTGTGTGTTGACTTTAAAATAGCTGCTCCTGGTATTTGTTTGTATTAGCCGCATGCTGTGTCGGGGAGTTTGAGTAGCATGCCTGTTCTGAGACTTCACGAAGAAGTACATCTTGTCACAAGGGACTGCGAATAATCACAGAAAGCCTATAGTGACCCCATTCATCCCTATTCCTGGATATTTCAAAAAGTCTAAGTCAGTTCAGATACCCAGTGTCTCCAATCCCAAGACATTTTAGGTTTACTGTTTTTGCTTCATTCAATTTAATGTTTTTATATATGGTTCAAAAATCAAGAAGTTAATTAGTGTATAGTGAAAAGGTGTCTTCCTACTCATATTCTCCCATCTAACCATGTCCTATCTCTAGGTATTATTGGCCTTCTATGTAGCTTTCCAGAATTTCTTTAGGCATGTACAGGCAAAATATATATTACTTGCCCCCCTTTCTTAGTACACACTGTTTTTCACCTGCTTTTTTTCTCTGTCAAAAAATAGCATATCTCATGGAGACTTCCCTCAACATTGTTTTATAACTTCATAGTATTCCATTTTACAGATATACCACAATTTTTTTTTTTTGAGAATTACATTTTATTTGATAGACTTGCTGAGGACTTAAGCCTGGAAGACAGCCTCTCAGATGACACTGAGGGACTGCTCTGAAGAGGTAAGGGAGGAGCCAGGATATATAGGAGTTTTTGCAAGAAACCAGGTAGTAGGAACATCAAAATATTATTGTTAATTAAAGAAAAACAGGGACTTCCCTGGTGGTCTAGTGGTGAAGACTCCAGGCTTCCACTGCAGGGGGTGTGGGTTCGATCCATGGTTGGGAAACCAAGATCCTGCATGCCATGTGGCGCAGCAAAAAAAAAAAAAAAAAAAAAAAAAAAAAAAAAAAAAAAAAAAAAAAAAAAAAAGAAAAACAAAAAGAAAAACAGACATCTCAAGTTAATGAAGTCAGCGCTTTTCTTTGTATGGGAAGATGCAGGAGTCTGAGTTCATTTAAATCATTCCTTGAATACGCACCTTATCAATGAAAAAAAAAGATGCCTGCCAATTCAGTAAACAAAGGATGTTGCAGCCATCAAGCCCTCACATTACAACTGCCTGAGGGTGAGCCCTGAGGGAACTCAGCATAGAAATAGGATGCCTGCCATCAGACACTGCAGCCACCACCAGACCCCCATAGTGCACCCTGAGGAGACGCAGGATGAGAAAACATGGGAGAGAGATATACCATAATTTCTTAATCAGACACTCTTGGCAGACGTTTAGGTCTGTTTCCAGTTTTTTGTTAATAACCTTGCACTGTTTGTCCGTGTGAAAGTACATTCTAGAGCCAATCTTAAGTTTGTGCTACTGCTGTAAACAGAAAAACATTGACTGTGATCAAGAGGTTCGACTATAATTGGTTCAGCTATTGTCCTTTATTCTGAGATGGGCCTTAAGTTATTAGAGAATAAGAGAAATGCTCTTATCAAACCTGGGAGGTCAGGTCAAACCTGGGAAGTCAGATCAAACCTGCATCCATTTGGCCTTTTAAGTGGAGAATTCTTCTGCATACTACCGCCCTGCAGAAATTTTAGAGGCACCCTTACTTTTTCTTCCTCCTACCATAACCATCCAGGCAGTCGCCAAGTGTTGTGCTTCTTTCATCCTGTTACCATTTGTGTCTGACCCTTTTTCATTCTCACTTCACCATCTTATCCAGCCTAGCTATTCACATAAGGAATTTTCTGCACTCAGTCTTTTCTGTGCTCTAGTTGATCCTAATACTGATTTTAACTAGAGCACAGATTGATAATGGTTGATGTTTTTTGAATACCTACTGTGTACCAGGCACTGTGCTGCTTTCCATGTACTGACCATTTCTCTCTTCTATCTTTCTAACTACCCTATGAGGTGATTGTAATATTTCCATTTCACAGATAAGGAAATCGAGGCACAAAGATTATATATCTAAGAGGTGGTGGAGTCAAACAGCTATGAGATGGTCTCAGTTCTTAAAAAGTTAATGACCTAATTAGGAGAAGTAGGAAACCATTCCTTCAAACTAGAAGTGCTACACTAGTCTAGAGAAGAAAGGAACGAGTGGGCAGAGAAAACGGAGACTTTTTTACAGACGAGAGAGGGGTGTAATTAAATGAGATTAGTTGTAATATCATGCCAGATGGGGAAGAATAATCAGTCCCCAGAAGGACTGAGTTTGCAAAGTTGGCAAGTGCTGTTAGCCACACTAGCATTGAACTATTGCATCAGATTCGTTTGGAAAGCTTTAAAAATATTGTTGATTCCTGACCCCACCCCTGAGCTGCTCCTGAATTAGATGATGTGAGGCAGGGCCTTGGAAACTGTGACATTGGTATCATCACAGGCTATTCTGATGGGCAGACAGGCCAGGGAACCACTGGCTAAAGAAGGAAGAAAGAATGGGGTTGACTAGACCAGGGGATGCTTTTTCTGAGAAATGGTAAGAGGTAATATTGATGAGTAGGGCCACATCTGATGAGGAAAGGCCAGGCTGAAGAGTTCAGAGTTGAAGCAGTAGCAGTGGAAAGTGAGTCACTGGATTAGGCAGCAGAGATGTGTTAAGAGCAGTGTTTTTTAAGCAGACTTTTTTGGCAGTAGTATGCAGGAAGGAAAGGCTGCAATAGGAACCAAGCTAGGTGACAGTTACGGGGAACTAGGAGTTGTATTATCACTATGAGAGTCTTAAAATGGAGCGGGCATTTTGTCAGGGTTGCTTTGTCTAGAAATAGGCATTAGTAAATTTGTGATAACTCTCTGAAGCTTCACAATCTTTTACCTGTGAAGAGTATCAAAAAGTAAGGGACCCATTTTCCAAATTGAATAACATAAGAATTGGCGTTGGGCTTACACTTCTAGTCTGTACAATTAATCTAGCATTTTACTTCTGAGAGGGCACTGAAGAAGTGATCATGTATAGAAGGCACAGTTATCTTTCTCTGACTACTTTTAAATAATCTAGTTTTACCTAACAGCTAGTTATGAGTTTATCTATCAAAATTCTTTTAAAATCTGTATTTTCCAATTTTTATTTTTTTAATTTAATTTTATTTTTTGGCTGCGTTGGGTCTTCGTTGCTGCTCGTGGACTTTCTCTAGTTGTGGTGCGTGGGCTTCTAACTGCAGTGGCTTCTCTTGTGGAGCACGGGCTCTAGGTGCATGGGCTCGGTAGTTGTGGCATGCGAGCCCTAGAGCATGTGGGCTTCAGTAGTTGTGGCACTCGGGCTCAGTAGTTGTGGCTCACGGGCTCAGTAGTTGTGGCTCACGGGCTCTAGAGCGTAGGCTCAGTAGTTGTGGCTCACGGGCTCTAGAGCATAAGCTCAGCAGTTGTGGTGCACGGGCTTAGTTGCTCCACAGCATGTGGGATCTTCCCGGACCAGGGCTCGAACTCTTGTCCCCTGCGTCGGCAGGCGGATTCTTAACCACTGTGCCACCAGGGAAGTCCCTGTATTTCCCAATTTTACTACCCACAGGAGTAGTAATTTTCAGGGATCTGTCTTCTAATGTGATACTGTCAGAGATTATGACAGCAAAGAGGTTAAGAGCACAGTCTATGGAATGAGACCACTGTATTTAAATCCCAGCTTTGCCACATGCCAACTCTATGACATTGGGATTTAACCCCCACTTTTCCTCAGTTTCCTCATTTATAAAATGAAGATATGATAGTACCGACCATAAAATAAGATTGTTGAGGAACTCCCTGGCAGTCCAGTGGTTAGGACTCGGCACTTTCACTGTGGTATCTGGGGTTCAATCCCTGGTTGGGGAGCTAAGAAAAAAAAAAAAATTGTTAAAAGGGATTAAGAGAGAATGCCTGGTTCAAAGTAACAACTCAACTTTTAGCTATTATTTAGTAATAAAAATAATAGTATTTGATTTTAAAAAAAATACCATTCTTGGAGCAGCTTAAAGGACAGAATTAGAGGAGGCAAGAGTAGGTATGGGGAGATCAGTTAAGAGACCGGACAAGAAGTGATGGTAGCTTGAGCAAGTGTGGGCACGGAGCTAAAAGTGGACAGAGTTGAGTGATATTTAGGAAGTAAATATTTACTTCCTAAATATCACTCGACAGAAACTTCATGATGGGTTAAATAGAGGGTCATTGAGGGAATAAAAGTTGTTTTCATACGTTTCTGGCCTAGGCAGTTGGATGGATAGAAATCCAATTTGGTAGGGCATGGAGGGTGGGGCAGGGGAGATGCTCGTGATTTTAGTTTGGGATATTGAGTATGTTAAGTACGAGGTGGGGTTCAGGTACATTTTTAAGAAGCATTGGCTCTACAGTACACCACAGTTTAGGAACTGTTGATATGAATATTAAAAAAAAATAGAGAACTACTGATGTAGATAGATAATTGGATACTGAGTTTGAAGTTCAGGGAAGTTGGGGCTGAATATAAATTTAGGTGTGGTCTGCATACAGAAGGTAAGTGAAGCCACAGGTGAGGATGATAGTATGCAGAGAAAGAAGAGAAGGGAACCTAAAACTGACCATGAGGAATTCCAAAATTTAAAAGCCAGGAAGAGGAAAATGAGCATGTAAAGGAGTAGCTAAGTGTTAGAAAGAAAATCTGGCAGTGGTAATGGCACAGAATACAAAGGAAGAGTCTTTTAAGGAGAGCATGGTCGTGGAAAATGAGGACTGAAATTACCCATTAGGCCTAGCAGCCTGCAGGTGTCATAGGTGACCTTTCAAAGAGTTGTTTGAATGTTGATGGAGGTAGATGCCAACCTAAGGAGTGAATGGGAGGTAGTGAAGTGTAGTTGTAAATATAGACCACTCTCAAGAGGTTAGCTTTGATAGCTGGACAGAGAAAGAGGTTGAGGGAGGGATATATATATATTTTAAATATGGGAGAAACTTTATCATGTTTAAGTGATTATGGGATGGCTGCAATGGAGGAGAGGGTGTTGAATTCACAAGAGAGAGGATAATGGATAAATTTCTGCAAGAGTGATGGGATCCAAAACTTAAGTGGAGAAATTGGTTTTTAGTTATGAAGGGAGGCACATATAATAGGAGGGAACAAGGAAAGGAATGAATATGGATATAGAGGGGGGAAATGCTGATTCATTGTGTGATAAGCATTGCAAATTGATGACCCCTGAGTACTGTGGTACTTGTTCCTGGAGAAGTGATTGGGTTGGAACAGAGACTAGGTTCCTCTCCAGTCTGCTCTTGGGATAGCTCAGCTCTTTGCTTGACTTTGTCCCCTTTGGCCTCAGCAGTGCCACCTCGGCCCTGGGCCCGTGGACCTCAATGTAATGCATAATGCATCTGCTTAGTTTCAGAATCTTGTCTGGATTTCTTTTACTTTTTCCTGAGGCAGTGAGACCAAAACCAAACATTTATACATAGTCTTGACAGGCTATTTAAATCTAATCTTCTAGAATTTTCATTTTTGATACTTTGAGTTCTCTAATATACATTTCATTTATTAGAAATTTGTTAAGTTCATACCATGAACTAGGCACTGTGCTAGGTACTTAAATTAATATTTAAGATATGGCTGCTTTAAGGAGCTGGAAAGACTGATACCTACCCAGAAACCTGACTTTTTTCTCTTGATAAAGACGTAGACTATAATATCTAGATCTGAATCCAAATTCTTTTTGCAAAAAAGAATGCCAAATTAATATCTGTTTGTTTGAGAATGTCATAAAGGGATATTAATTCATATATTATACAATGTGGATGTCCCCTTTTCCTTAAGCTCTGTTATTTTTTCATGCTACTTCTGTAATTAAAATGCATAATTTCCTCACCCCTAGAGTGTCTTAACCGTGTATCATGTGGTCTTAACCTGAGTTCTGTAGATCTCAGTATATCTATGGATTGGTGGCTTTGTGGGTCCATGAATCTTGTGCAATCATATGCAAAATTGTTGAATGTGTATACATGGATTCTTATAGTGGAAAGAGAGTCCTTTTTTTATCAAATTCTCAAAGGATTCTGTTGCCCCAAAATATTAAGAACTACTATACTATTAAAAATCTTTATTTAATAGGCTCTGGCTTATGAGTATTTTACACCATTTACCATTTAGATTTCTTCACAGGAGGAAAGGGAAATTGAAGCTGTAATATTTAATAATTCTTAAAATTACTAATGCATTTTTTAATATAATTTTTCAAGTTGCTATTTAAACATTAGGATTTGTTTTTACATTTATCTAACAATATTATAATTTTTCTACAGCTTTTGTTGCAAATACATTTTCTGTTTGTCTTTAGTACCAGGACCCCCTAGTGATAATGGCATCAGTATTACTATGATCTTGATGGCCTGGATGGTTATTGCAGTGATCTTGTTTCTACTGAGACCTCCTAATCTAAGAGGATCTAACCTAACTGGAAAACCAACCGGTCCTCATAATGTAAGTGTTGTGGATTAGAAATGTTTTGGGGTGGGGGGATGGGTGTGGTCTGGGAAAGGGGAGGAGTTTGTTTTGACGGAAATATCTGAATTAGCAAAAGGAAGATTTAGCTCATGGAGTAAGTTCTTCCTATGTAGTCCTAGTAAATCTAGGCTTAATCTTCGTGGAGTTACATTTAGAGAGAAGTATAGACCAGTAGCCCCCAAATCATTTTAAGGTGAATTCCAATCTTTACTCATGTGAGAAACATAAAAAATGATCCAGTTCATAATAATCCACAGCAGTATTTCTCAAATCTCAGTCTTCCACTACCCAGTTCTATCCACCTCACAGTTGATCCCTTGCCTCGTATGCTTCCAGCTCCCCCTCCCCAAATTCTCTTACTAGTTACAGTTCAAATGTTTCTACACACACATTCTTCATTTTCTCCGCTTCTGTCCTCACTATCAAATACAACAGAGACACTGAGCCTATCTGGCTAAACCTGTTTTCCCATCCTATTTCTCTCAACTTCATTCTTCTAGTTCTGCATCACAACAGGTCAACTGAGCTGGCAAAAGGAGAGGTAGGAATCATTCATGTTGATAATCTTGATAGTCATGATTACAGCCATTTTTAGAACCTAACTGAAAGTATGATAAAGTGACCCAACAGGGAATTTTTGATAGAGCCTCCATTAAAGGATTCCTTTAATCATTTTCAGAACCAGTGTTTATATTTTTTTCTTTCCCATTTGATTTGGATATTACGTCTAAAAATATTTCCATGACAGATTTACTTGTTGAACACCAAATTATCCCACTAATTCCCCTCTCCAACCTAAAATAATTACTTCTTTTCCCCAATCCTTCGTTGTTACTATTAAAAAGAAGTTTGGTTAGACCAATTGCTTATACAGGAGAAAGCAAATGTGCAGTGTTAACTGGTCAGTGCTTTGGGGTTTTTTAGGATTAAAACATTTATGTATGTAGCATGCTGACTTTAGTTAAGAAAGAAGGCACCATTAACACTACATTAAATGCCTTAAATTTATTTTAGGGTTTTCTTGGAGAAGAGGGTATCCATAAAACAGCTTGTATATTGTCTTGATAAAGTGCTTTCTCCTAAGCCTTTTTTCTTACTTTCTGCGCACAGTTTTATTACTTTCATATCAAAAAGCCACATCCTCAATATTTGGAACTAAAGAAACCCAACTCAATTAGAAGCCATTCAAAAGTGACAGTCCCGTGAACCTTAGTTCATTGTAGACCAGCAGTTCTAAAAATAATAGTCCCACAGCTCTAGGAATAAGCAAGAAAACATATTGACTAATTCCAAGTAGAAAAATTCATTATCCTCAACTAGGGCCTCATATAGCATGTCAGAGTAAATAAATGGAATCTTCCTGAAGATTCC
Organism: Neophocaena asiaeorientalis asiaeorientalis; assembly: GCF_003031525.2. Lineage (NCBI taxonomy): Eukaryota > Metazoa > Chordata > Mammalia > Artiodactyla > Phocoenidae > Neophocaena > Neophocaena asiaeorientalis. Next base: position 6,592,855 of record NW_020175670.1, read on the forward strand.
TAAAAGGTCTGCTCTTTCCTTTACAGTTCAGAAGCTTTCTGTTACAAGTAACAAAAATCTGTTCAGGGGCTTCCCTGGTGGCACAGTGGTTGAGAGTCCACCTGCCGATGCAGGGGACATGGGTTCATGCCCCGGTCCAGGAAGATCCCACATGCCGTGGAGCGGCTGGGCCCGTGAGCCATGGCCATTGAGCCTTCACGTCTGGAGCCTGTGCTCCCCAACGGGAGAGGCCACAACAGTGAGAGGCCCGCGTACCGCAGGAAAAAAAAAAAAAATCTGTTCAGCCTGGTTTAAGTAATTGGCTTTATTGGTTTACACATTAAAAAATCCAGAGGTAGTAGGATCAATGTTTAGAAAGTTTAACAGTGTCATCAAAGATCCGGGTTCTTTCCTCAGACCATTAGCTTTATTCCAAGGTGGGCTCCCTTTCTGGTCCCTATAGGGCGGCTGCCAGTTGCAACTGGTGCCACATACTTCCTCATTGACTGACATTCTGTAGTGAGAAATATGTCTTTAGCTTCACTTTGATTGTACTGTACTTAGTCACCTTAGCAAGAGGGATGAGACTACCTTGATTGGTTTAAACTTCCCTGTTAAATGAAACCTCTGGAGCTGTCAGGGAGAGCACTTTTACCTAAGTCAATATCACTGTTACAAAATTTTCCTTTCTTCCATGCTACAAGGAAGAAAGAGACAAACATCGGTGAATCACAGTGTTAATCTAGTGCTCCCTTGTGCAAAAACGTACAAGAGGTCCAAATAAGTATATGATTTGGGATGGGAAGGTGAGGGGCATTGCTGCTCAATTCTTACTGTATGTGTTAGACTGGTTGCACTGGGAGATTTAAGAAGTCAATTTCATAATTCCTCTCTCTTTAATGCCAGGGACAGGATCCACCAGCCCCTCCTGTGGACTAACTTCGTGGATATGGGAAGTAAAAATAGTTAACACCTTGCACGACCAAATGAACGAAGATGACCAGAGTACTCTTAACCCCATTAGAACTGTTTTTTTCTTTTGCATCTGCAATATGGGATGGTATTGTTTTCATGAGCTTCTAGAAATTTCACTTGCAAGCTTATTTTTGCTTCCTGTGTTATCGCCTTTCCTATATTTGAGTAAATGATACATTAAAAAGTTACATGGGGCTTTTTTGGTTATCCTAAACTTAAACATTCCATTCATTCTGTTTGTAACTGTGATCATACTTTTTGTGATAATTTCTGGCCTGATTGAAGGAAATTTGAGATCTCTACATTTAAATATTTTAAAATAGTTTTGATGGGTTTAAAGATTGTTTTTTAATAGGTATTTATACAGTTATTTGGGGTTATCTGAGATTGTATGAAAGAAAATTAGAACCACATTGTATTTACACTTAACCTTGGTAGTTTATTTGTGGATGGCAGTTTTCTCTAGTTCTTGGGACTGTGACAGCCTTTGGAATATTTTACAAGTTACAGCTGAAATCTGTATCATCCACTACAACTGGCTTATGTGGCAAAGAAAAGGAGGAAAGAAGAAATGAAGTAATTGTTTACTAAGTTTTTATTCCCATAAAAATGTCTAATATAAGAAAACTTAAACATGATTTAAATATGGTGGATGATTTACAGTCCATTATATGAAATTTGTAAGCCACTGTACACTAGCCTTACACAGTTCATGAAAGGAGGAAAAAATTTAATTCTTGCTGCATTTGCCAGGTGTAATCTATACAGTAATAATTTAAGCTATAATTTATTTTTGAAGTGGGTGCCTCTCAGGAAGCTGCTTTTCTGTTGTAAAACTTCCCTGTTAAATGAAACTATCTTAAAGCTGTATTGGGGGCCTGTTTGGTTACTGATATTTGAATCCTGTTTACTTATTTACTCTATTATTTTCTTTGAAGAAAAAATTTTGAGTCTTGTTATCTTTCTGACTTTAAACAATATTTAATGAATTCTTGATTTACTCCAAGGGAAAAGGAGGAAAATGAGAAACATCAAGGATCTTTTTTTTTTCTCAACCTCTGTCTCATTCTTGTTTGGTAATAGGATGGATTGGGGTGGGGAGGAGCATTAATATAAGTAAAAATTTGAAATGTGAAAAAATGTAAAAGGTTGCATTGTTTTTTTTTTCAGTTTGATAGAAAATGAATACAAATGGCATAAAAAAATTCTGCATGACCTGTGTGGTTATGGAATTTTTTCCTAGCAAGTGATTGCAGATGATTTATGGGGGCTGGAAGATATTTTGCTATCAATGTAAGGATTTTCCCCCACTAGATCAGTTTAGCTTTTAGCTGTATAGATCTGAGAAATTACTTGTATGAATTGAATAAACTTCTCTATATCATTGTACTGTTTAATAGAGTCTCTGATACAATTATATGATACTCATAGGGTATTTTTTCCCCTTTATTATGATTATATTCTAGCCTATAAACACTGTAAGGGCTTCATTTCATTATATAATCCATTATTGACTGCTTGCATTCCTCCTGTGCATCTTGGCTTTGTCCTCAACTTCTTGAAATAATATAACCTACTCTTAATTACTTGTGTTAATTGAGAGGTATTGTAACACAGGTAAGTCAAATCCTGGATAAATGAACACCATAGATTTAAGGTTTTTTCTCTCAATGTGGCCTATTGGAAGCCTTCCCAGCACTACAGCTTTTAAAGCATTTAAAGCAGAGAGGCAGGAATGGCTTAAATGGAGCTAAATCTCTATAAGCATTCCTTTTTCTGTCCTTGCTCCTGAACTTTGAAGGCTAGCACATATGTCTTAACAATCTGCTGTCTAAGCTGCTAGAAGGCTAGTCTATGGATAAGATACTGATGTGTTCACTGAATCTGTGGCTCACAAATAATGAAGAATTGACTGGTTGAAGAAGTGGCTATGACATGGAAACAGAATGTGTAGCGTTAGCTAGAGACCTAGAAATCTGGGTTCTTGTTCCTAGTTCTTCATTTCTGTCACATATACTTAATTGACATTACATTAGAATATTAACGTTTTCTTATATGGACCATCTATTTAATTAGTAACAAAAGTTTTTAGTGAAGTATTAAGTCTTGGTTTTTTTGCTTGTAAAATTTCTCTGCACTCCTGACAAAGATGGTGTGCAATAGCACATAAAGTATTTCTATTAACCTAACTAGTAATTCATATTATTCTCTTTAATTCCTAAAGCTTCTACATGTGGCCTTTTTATTGAGCACACTCTTACTCATTACTTGGCTTGTAAACATTCACCTGAACTGTGGCTACTGTCATTTTTAAATAATCTGGAAAAAAGAAAGATAAAGCTTCACATTTTAATCCCTTTTGGCTCTTAAACATTCCACAAATGCCATTAAGAGTTTATTTTGTTTTAGAGTTATTTAATGTTCTTTTATGCAAAATAATGTTTTTTTGCTTTCCACGTGGAAAAAGTTAACATTGAAACTGTGTATAGTAAAAGATTTTATCATGTATTTATCCAAGCACTATCCCATGGTCAGCAAGTCATATTTTAAACTACTTGGAGGAAGTTTCAGAAGTAACTATTAAATACAGCTCTTCCATGGTTACTTTTAGTGTCTTTGTGGTATGCGATATTACAGTGTTTATAGAATTATCTTTATCTTACATCTTCAAAGGAACCTCAGAAGTCTGTCACCCTGAATCAAAGTCTGTCACTCTAAATGAATATGTGCTAAAATTTGACGAGCTCAGCTTAAGACACAGAACAACAACTTGAAGGAGAAATGGAGAGAGTTTAAGTTAATGGGTTAAATTTTTGTTGTTGCAATAGTAGGTTTAGTCTTAACATTATAATATTTCTAAATGAAAAGTCATATGTATTTGTTACCATGTCTGATGATTACTTTGTTAAAAGCAGAGGTGGTCATGTGATGTACCAAATGTTAATTGCTGTTTTTAAATGTTTAAATCATGCCAAACAAATCATGTCTGTGCCATCCAGGGTTTATTGTAATCTTTTACTGAGTACTTGGATTGGGATAAAGGGCTTGTACTATGCACTTTTTATTAATGAATAAATAGAAAACATTAGTAACACTCACTGTTATCTGTTTGGCTTTTGTGGGAAGAGAAGTGAGCATCTCTTGCTTAGTAAAATGTTAACATCCTTTATTAACCAGTTTCTTTGTAAGACTTTTTACCCCTAACTAAAAATTCCTAAGATGAACTTTGAGTTACAAGAAGAATATTTATGTAATAACAGTATGGGGCCAGTATTCAAAAGTAAGGATTCTAAGAATCTCTAGGAAATTAGGCTGCAATTACATTTCTTTTGTTATTCTTTTTTATTTCTTCCTAGAATACAGGTTCAATAGACATTTGCTTTGAGGGTATAATATCCAATCGTGTTAATTATTTGAGCGGACATATGTTACTCAAAAAGAGCTAGACATGTAACTGAAAACACCCAAAACTGAAAGTTTGTGTTTGCTCTAGGACCTGGAATGCATCCAGATACTAAAGATCAGGGACTTACCTGGTGGTCCAGTGGGTGAGACTCTGCACTCCCAGTGCAGGGGGCCCGGGTTCGATCCCTGGTCAGGGAACTAGATCCCACACTCATGCCGCAACCAAAGAACCCACATGCCACAACTAAACATGCCGCAACGAAGATCCCACATGCCGCAACTAAGACACAGCGCAGCCAAAATAAATATTTAAAAAAAAAAAGATCATTAATAACCATACACATAAAAATAGTATAGTTTTTCTGGTATGATTATGATGTCAATGTCTGTGTGATACTTAAGTGTTAAAATAGCAAAATTTGTGAAATATATAACTTCCTGGAGATAGTGACAAAGTCTCAATCTAAACTTTGTCACTGTATGTCAGTGCGTATCTGAATTCCCAGCAAAACTGTTTTCATTAAACGGCTCTGCAATAACTAGTTTTCCACCCAGAAAATGGAATTCTAATAAAATAAGTTTTTGATCCCTGCCATTTCATCTGATAGTTTTCTCAACTCAGAATCTCAATTTATAAAATTGCTTCTCCCCCACCCCCCAAAATGTTCTGTAAACACCAACCATGATTATCTCCCATGTTCAGGTTTGTTAAAAACCGGAGTTATCAATGTGATTTTTCCTCACAAGGAACTTAACCCTGCATATCTTTTCTCAAACAAATTGATTACGTTTGTTCAATAAACATTTCAACAAGTGTTTATTTTTATTGCTTAACTGTTCATGCTTTAAAATGGGTGTTATTCAGGACTAGATTATAGAAACCATTTTAAGCCATCAGATGCTAAATTGAGATGTCTGTTGATAGGGAGGAGGGAGATGTCTGGAGGCAGGGAAAATGTAGGGATGCACAACAATACGTGTAGTTTTAAGAATAAAGCAACTTTCATATCAAGTAAGACTTATTATTCCCTTAAAAACTCTGCTTATTTTTAGAAAATTTAGGAATCAGAAAAAAGTTATTTATAATCCTTGTGATGCCAGAGGTCTGACCTCTTAGATATATGGTCCTACACCCTACACTGCTCATAAGCTAAACTCAGGCTATGTCTTGATAATGAAAGGATTTAAATTGCATTGTTTCTATTCACTTTGAAAAACTGAGCAGAATTAAAGAACATAGCAGACTCAGCATTGTGGAAAAATCTGTGTTGTTTTTAAAGAAATGTATCTGTTAATATAGTCACTCATTAATTCAGTGACAAAGAAAGAGATGCTTTTATAATACATACAAAAGGCATTACCCTAGACTGAATGCAGCTTTCCCTGACTAATTAGTATGTAAACATTAAACTTTGGAAGTCTGGATGTCATAAAGGGGATTCCTTACAATCCAGTAAGTACAATTTTGTGGTTAAAACATACAGGACGGGGACTTCCCTGGCAGTAAAGTGTTTTATTAACACTAAGTCATGACTGTGCTTTCTTTCTTTAAATTTGACGTTTAAGATGACCTTGGAGTGGGGAAACAGGAACAGAACTGCTCTCACTAAAAGTGGGAGACTCCATACGTTAATTTCACTTCCTCTTAGGCGGCACTTACATCTTGCATGCTCTCTGCTATATATCATGCACAGACATCTCAGATCCCGAATTTGGCAGGAGTATTTGGAAAATGTGCCTGGAGGGCCGTCCCACTTCTCTACCCAGGGATCAGGACGGGGATCACTAACTGGTCCAGTCATGACGGGACTCAGCATCCTTTTGACGTGAGGCGCCTCCTTCCCAGAAGCGGCGGGTCGGAGGTAATGACTAAACCCTCGGCCGCAGGGCCGGAGGGTGCGGCGGACCCATGGGACCGGAAGGCGTGGGAGTGGAGTAAGCCGCTGGCCACGTCTGATCCACAGAGTCTAGGGGGCCGAAAGACGAGGCAGGCCCTCTAGGCTGCTGGGGAGACCGGAAAGGGGGCCTGGACCTTCCGGTCCCCCTGGGCCGCAGCCCCAGAGTATGGCTGACCTGGCGCGCACGCGGCACCACCTCAGCGCTGTGAGGCAGGATGGGGACACAGGGAGGGAAGCGGGGCCAGACGGCAAGAGCGGGCTCTAGACTACCGGGAAACTAGACCCTGACCTAGGCGTAACCGGGAGGCTAGCCCTCGGTCCTTGGCCGACCTGCGGCGCAGACAGCTCAGCCCAGCGCCGCTCGCGGCAGGGGCGGGGCCGCTGAGCTGGCCCGAGCGGATTTGCCCAGGCTCGGCCGGGGGGTGGGGTCTGCCCCTCCCAGCGACGACTAGTCACGCCCCCGTATCCACCGCCCCTGGGCCCCGCAGGAAATAGGGGCGGGCCCCGGCCTACAGTGGCGGGAGGGGGAGCAGGGATGCAGCGGAGGGCCAAGTCCGGGAGGGCTTGGCTGCGGGGGAATGAAGCCTCCGCCTTCTCGGGTGGAAACCTTTAAATACAGGCTCGGGCCCGGGACTCGGGGTGCGGCGCTTGGCAGCCCGAGAGGGGTGTTCGGTGAGGGGAGATCAGACGGAGCAGGACGCGAGTGCTGAAGCTGCGGCTGCGCGGCCCAGAGCGAGGAGCTGTCCGAGCGGTCGGGGTTGGAGCGGTTACCGCTCTCTGTGCCTGGAAGTGGGTAAGCGCCTTTCCCGGGCTGGCTCCGCCACCCCGTGGGGATGCTCCCGGGTCCCGGCGGGATGTGGAAGGAGACGGGCGGGGTGTGCGCGCTTTTAGTCGCTCCCTGCGCTCGGTCCCAGGCTCCCAGTGTCACGACCCCCCGTCTCCTCTTTTGGGCTCTGGGCGGGACTAGTCTTTTGGGTCTGCTGCCCTGGAAGAGGGAGAGCTTGGGCTCAAGACTCGCGAGTCTTCCAACCGCTTCTCTTTCTGCTTTTCCCCACTTTCCGACTTAAATGAGATTTCCCTGGCGCCTATGAAAGCCGAACGTCCACCAAAGGAAGTGGTCCTCTGGTCAGGGACCCCATTTTGGTCTCAGAATCATAGTCTTTTGTTTGTGTTTAGAATCTGCTCACGTGGAGGGCTGCTGATTTCCTCACGTCGCTCGTCTCTCTTCTTAAGAAACTAAAGAGAAAACGAACCAGAGAGCCCTTCTGAAGGCGAAATCCTAAGACATTGATTCTGTCGTGACATCTGTATGGACTGTCCTGGAATCCATTGTTGGCCGCCACACTGTATAATGGCTTTATTTCATATTAGGGAAGGCCTTTCTTGGGTGCTTCAGGAGATTGCGTTTGTGTGAGACCTTGAAAAATTATGCCTCTTTATATATAGGAAAATAATTGAGTAAGGTCGAGAATTCTGGTATATAGAAAAGAGGGATTCACTGGTAGGGAACTTTTCAGGGATATACAGAGGAGTAGCTGTTCATTGACTGCCTGCCCTCAAAGACACAGTGAGTCTTTGAGTTTCTTCAAATCCCCTATGAAATGGACAACAGTAGTCTGGTCTGTTTCTTGGGGGATGCGGGGAGCGGGGAGGGGGGGGTGGTTCTAGAAATGAAAGAGGTTACTGTCTGCTCTGATATGTGCTTGTTAGTGCCCAGCATCTAGTTTAAGGTAAGGGATAGACAACCCTGATTGAAAGGATCTCATTTCTTCTCCTATTGCTGTACTACTCCTTTCTCCAACATAAAATCTGTAACCAATAAGCATACTCCATCTTCTCTCTTGCTATTTCCACAGCTTTACATGATACCCTTTAGATATGAGGTTAACAGTCTTTCTCACTGATTAAATATTTTTCCCGGGGCAGGCATCTGTTAGTATTTAATTTTTGGAAATATCTAAGATGATATGTGAAGTTGATGTATCCATCTGTAACGTCCATTGCCTTAGATACTGGGTATACTGAAGAGGGGTGGAGGTGGAGGGATTATATTCAGTTTAGATTGTAATAGGAGCTTTGCTGTTTGTTAGCCGCATCTTTTAGGCTGAAATATTGATCTGAATTTGTAAAATTTTAGATGAAAAGTGGTTTTGGAATGGCCTGGTTTGCTGTGACTTTCCCAAAATACAGAGGTAAAAACTCATTTCAAACTGACTCATTCAGTAAGTAGACATTCTCATTTCCCTGACAGCACAGTAGAGGGTCAGAAGGTAAATAAAAGTAGAAATAGAAAATGGAATCAGAAGATATCCGTGTCAGGCAAAGTATATCACTAACACTGTATCAAGCTCTGTATTAAAGCTTATTGAAGATTTTGTTGAAACTTCCAAGTGGTAATTTATTTGGACTTGCACAGATTGTACATCTAGCTTCTTCAGTAATTTTCCCATTGTCATCTGCGAGCCATACTTCATACTTCATGTGAAAGAGCAACGCAGGGATACCCTAAAACACATGCAGTTCTATAATACAGACCCACCTGCCATCAATAGTTTACCCCAGCTGCCATCTGAAAGGCAAGCTGAATATGGTGTGGCAACCAAGGTAGATAAGTAGTAGCTCTGAGAAGACATGCTGAAGTTCTACCTAAAGAAGAAAGATTGATAGGATTGTGGACAGTCTGCAAAAATACTCTGATCGAGCATCTGAGATAAAGATGTTCAAATACCAGTCTTCATCTCAAAAAGATGGGCCCTTATTGAGTTACTCATTCAATTAATATTTATTGAGAGCCTACTGTTCTAGGTGCTGAGGTGAACAGCAGCAAAGAAGTGTTAGCCTGGGAGTGCCTTATAAAACTCTTGAGCCCAAGAGTTCATCATGGGCTCAACCCATGTTCTGGTTCAACCATGTTCTGGTTGAGACTGAGGGCATAGACTGCCCTTATAACCTCTTGGCTATGGATTAAGTGGTAACACCACAAGATCCTCTGGTCCAAAAATCCATTGAGATTTCACTTTTTAGGTATTCCAGATATACTGGTTTTGATTAGAGAGGCCACCTATCCAGTAAGGGGTTACTGTTAGTGGTAGTCCAGGTTCATGACAGTTCAGGACTTGATCTTCAGCCTTGCAGATCTGGAAGGTTGATTTTTTTTTTTCCTCCCACAAGCCTAAGGGTTAATGAGGCTCTAGGTAACTTATGATGACTAAGCTCATAAGAGATTGATGGATACTCTAGAATGGAAACTTGCTATTACAGTAGGGAAACTTTATTCCAGTGTCTGGAATACTTATGTCTCAAATCCAGGCCATCCCTTTCTAGTATTATCATTCCTGGCAATCTGAACTTGTAAGGCATAGTGGAATCAGAACAAAGAATTTGGGGGGAATATGCCATCCAAGCATTGGGAAAGCTTTTTTCTTGCCCCACCTCTCTGAAACCAGAACACTTCTTACTTCCAGATTCTGTGTCACTCTTTAGAAGTGCTGAAATAAACACTGTGTCATTCTTATTCATATTCTTTTTTTTTAAATTAATTTATTTTTGGCTGTGTTGGGTCTTTGTTGCTATGCGTGGGCTTTCTCTAGTTGCGGCGAGCGGGGGCTACTCTTTCATTGCGGTGCATGGGCTTCTCATTGCGGTGTCGTCTCTTGTTGCAGAGCATGGGCTCTAGGCGTGTGGGCTTCAGTAGTTGTGGCACGGGGGCTCAGTAGTTGTGGCTCACGGGCTCTAGAGCGCAGGCTCAGTAGTTGTGGCGCATGGGCTTAGTTGCTCCGCGGCATGTGGGATCTTCCCGGACCAGGGCTCAAAC
>NW_020175670.1:6603197-6605489 GCF_003031525.2 Neophocaena asiaeorientalis asiaeorientalis
TTTTTTTGCTGTGTGGGGGCCTCTCACTGTTGTGGCCTCTCCCGTTGTGGAGCACAGGCTCCGGACGCTCAGGCTCAGGGGCCATGGCTCACGAGCCCAGCCGCTCCGTGTCATGTGGGATCTTCCCAGACCGGGGCACGAACCCGTGTCCCCTGCATCGGCAGGTGGACTCTCAACCACTGCGCCACCAGGGAAGCCCATCATTCTTATTCTTAATGCCCCTTTTCCAGGCTCCAAGCTGATCATTCCCTTTGCCCCCTCCCCCTTTTTTTTCTTCAGTGGAGTTTATTAGATTTTAGCTAATATATTAATGACTTGATTGTTATGGTTACTTTCAGCTGTGTTACCTTAAGTTATTAAATTATAGCCTCATGGATTTTTATGGTCATACTTTCCTGAAAGGGGCATTCAAGACCCACTTCCAATTCATTTCCACCCTGAGACAATTTTTACCTCTCACTACTTCTTAACACCCACGTTTTTGTGCAACTAGGCAGATATCACTTCTTTGGACTCATTTCTTCCTTTTTTTTTTAATTAATTTATTTTATTTTTGGCTGTGTTGGGTCTTCGTTGCTCTATGTGGGCTTTTCTCTAGTTGCGGCGAGCGGGGGCTACTCTTTGTTGTGGTGCGCAGGCTTCACTAGTTGCGGCGTATGGGCTCAGTAGTTGTGGCTCACGGGCTCTAGAGTGCAGGCTCAGTAGTTGTGGCGCACAGGCTTAGTTGCTCTGCGGCATGTGGGAGCTTTCCGCACCAGGGCTTGAACCCGTGTCCCCTGCATTTGCAGGCGGAATCTTAACCACTGCACCACCAGGGAAGCCCTGGACTCATTTCTGTATATAAGTCCTTATTTATTTCCTTCCTGTCATCTGGAATGCCCTCCCCACTTATCTTTCCTTTTAAATCCTACTCATTCTTTAGGTCAAGCTTAGATTTTACATTTGCCTTGATATAGATACTTTCTTATTTTGATTTTTGCCCCCTCTGGACTTTAACCCTCACTTTGTCATTTAATTGATTATACTGCCTTGTATAATTTAACCATGTTACCTGGATGCAACTAACTCCATTTTATCTTTTAAGTCAGTTTAAAAGTCACCTTCTCAGAGAGTCCTTCTTTAACTACCCTCACTAAAATAGTCCTTTCCCCATATACAGTCTTTCTCTTTTAGCTACATGTTTATTTCCTTTTTGTGGAATTTACCACAACTGCCATTATTTGGTTTGTGTGCTTTTCTACTAGAATATAACTATGTAAAGGTAGGAGCTGTATCTGTCATGTTCACTATTGTATCTATAGTACATAGAACAATAGTGGCTGTTACATAGTGGGGTCTTTAATACACATTTTTCAATTATTTGCTGAATAAATTGTTAAGTACTTGAGTGTCAGGACCTATATTATTCTATGGCCAGATTCTCTGCTGTGCCCACACAGTAAATCCTTAAATTGGGAATATTAATTTTTCATGAATGAGAAGAAGGGAATAAGCCTGAAGCAAGTTGAAGCAATTTTTCTGAAACCAGATGCCAAGACTTTTCTGCTGTAGAGGTGGGGACAGCAGCAGTGAGTGCTGGAGACAGATCTTTGGTAAGCCTGCTCCAGGCCAGCTGTCCCTCCCACAGGTGGGAGCTTTTCAGAACATCCGGCTCAGTCTTAGCCACTTAGCAATCCCAGTGCAGTCTATCTCCCCATGCATTCTCCTCATGTGTAGGGCACTTGAGTCCTGGAGAGTGTGAAGGGCAGAACTGAAAAGCAGAAGAAGGGTGAAGAAAGATATATGGTTGCTAAATGTAAATTTTTCTAGGCTCAGTGTTTTTGCTAAAGTGAATCTTGGAATACTGATAAAGAGGTTGCTTGTAGAAGCAAAGTAGAGGGTAGCAAAGTAGATGTGGATGGAGTAGGTGTGTGGCTTCTGAGTGTTTACCTTGTTATAGAGATTTAATGAAATTTTTTTTGGCCGCACGGCCTGGCTTGTGGGATCTTAGTTCCTTGACCAGGTATCGAACCTGGGCCCATGGCAGTGAAAGCGCCGAGTCTTAACCACTGGACCGCCAGGGAATTCCCCAGATTTAATGTTTGAATCATATGAATTATTACCTATTCAAAATAAAAATACATTTAAAATATTTCTTTGTATGTATATTGCTAAGAATATTTCTTTCTTTTGGGGAATCATTAGATTCCAAATTCTGTTCATATTTACTGGTTTACTAAAATTCCGTTTCTTTTAGGTTATTAAAAATTCATTAGAGGGGGGCTTCCCTGGTGGCGCAGTGGTTGAGAGTCC
>NW_020175670.1:6606996-6608918 GCF_003031525.2 Neophocaena asiaeorientalis asiaeorientalis
TCCGTTATCCCCGGCGGGGGGGGGGGGGGGGGGGGGGGGGGGGGGGGGGGGGGGGGGGCTGGTTTTCGACTCCTGATCTCGATCCCTGGTCGTGGACCTAGGATCCCACAAGCCATGCGGCCAAAAAAAAAAGTCATTAGAGATCAGAATATGAGTTGATATCTGCTAATCATAACTACTAAAGATCAATTTATAAGCCAGATTACTTGCTTATTAACACAGACCAGGATTCTTGTTTGGGTTGTCAGCTCATTCTCTTCCAGTTGGGAAGTCTTACCCAGAGAACCAACCAAGATTAGAGCGTTGTTTGATTAATACAGATTCAGACCAAAGGGAATTGGATCGTCTTAATTATGTGCTTTGTGTATCTTTTTTCATAATAGAGATATACTTGCCAGGCATTGTAATTAGATCAGCCTTCCAGAGTACCTTCTCTGATCCATGCAGGAATATACTAACAAATGCTTAAACTCTCTAGGACAAAAGTTCTAAGAATCTTATCAGTTTGATCGTTCTCATTACTGAATAAACTGAAATTCTTACATATAACTCAGTCCCTTGTCATTTTGATTCGAGTGAATCAATTCACTGGTTTTTGAAAAACCCATCAAAATCTGTGTAACAGCTTTGCTAACTACAGAAATCACTTTCTTTTAACCATCTCCTGGTTTCTGATTAAAGTTGAAATAGAGTTTAAGATCATCGTCCAGTACCTAAAAATGAATTGCTGAAACCAAATTGTGCAGGGAATATAATCTCAGAGGCCAATTCTGGACTTAGGAGCTAATCTTAATATCTGTCATTTTAGTCTAAACCTGTTGTAAAGCTGACCTTTGTACACCAGCATTTAGTTAAGCAAGAATTGCACTGGTGTGTTCACCCTTGAATTTTCCCTCAGCAATCAAAGTTACCCTAGAGTGTTAGAAGATTAAGTAAGGTTTTATTTTGCTTCTTGACTTTCTATATTAGTTCATTATAATCTTTGTGACACTTTAGTAATATCAGTTACTATAATTTTTTCCATATTTCATGCTGGTACAGCTGAGAACAGGCTAGGTCATCCAATTGGAACATTATTTTTTTAATTATCATTGTCTTCATAATTCTTAATGAGTGTGAATATAGGAAATCTTTCCAGTATCTGTCACCTTGACAGTTTTTATAAAGGGTGATGAATGTGCAGTGTGATTTCTTTAAATTTTCTGTTCTCAATAGTTGGACGGTCTTACTCTTTCCCTTCTAGTACAATCATGTTTGAAATTAAGAAGATCTGCTGCATCGGTGCAGGCTATGTTGGAGGACCCACATGTAGTGTCATTGCTCATATGTGCCCTGAAATCAGGGTAACGGTTGTTGATGTCAATGAATCAAGAATCAATGCATGGAACTCTCCTACACTTCCTATTTATGAGGTAAACCAATGCTTTGTTCTTATGCTCTTTGTTTTCTTAATCTTTTTGCTAAGTAATTTACTTTTAATATAAAATTCTATGACTTCAACTGATAAGAAATTAAATGAAAAAACATAAATACACAATGTTATGGACATTATAATTATGTCAAATATGCCCAGAGAAAATGCCTAGAAAAAAGTATATTGAATATTAATAGTGGTTATATTAGTGAAGTGAGATTATGGGTAATTTTCTTATCTTCTCTATTTTCTAATTTTGTTTGTTAGTATGGTTACCATATGGTAATAGTACAATTAAAAAGTGACATCTGGGGCTTCCCTGGTGGCGCAGTGGTCGAGAGTCTGCCTGCCGATGCAGGGGACACGGGTTTGTGCCCCGGTCCGGGAAGATCCCACGTGCCGCGGAGCAGCTGGTCCCGTGAGCCATGGCCGCTGAGCCTGCGCGTCTGGAGCCTGTGCTCCGCAATGGAGAGGCCACAGCAGTGAGAGGCCCGCGTACAGCAAAAAA
>NW_020175670.1:6608996-6623168 GCF_003031525.2 Neophocaena asiaeorientalis asiaeorientalis
GAGGGGGCCCAAAAGGGGGGGGCCCCGCAAAAAAAAAAAAAAAAAAAAAAAAAAAAAAAAAAAAAAAAAAGTGACATCTGTAAAAATTAAAAAACTGTGGATGTTTATAATATTAATTCATGTAAGTATTATATTTTGGGGTGATTGTATTTATATCAGGTAAACCTTGGATGAATAAATGGTGTCTTTCATATTCAGTGTTTAGTATCACAAATTTGTTTGAATTGGAATTTCAAATTTTCTGTGAATTTAGAGAACTCATAGTTAGGAAAATATGCCTCTATTTTATTAAGCAGGGTTCCATTTTTAAAAATTTTCACTGTAAAATGAGTTCATGATATTATGCTTTTGACATACAGAGAAGCACTTGAAAATTTGAGGGTAGCATTTTCTCTCTAACATTAATATAGTCTTTTCTCTTTTTTTTCTGAAAAGTCTTATTATTTATAAGACTCTTATCAACCATAGTCTTTAAGTGATCTTTAGAAGGGGAAGTCTCTGTAAGATAAATCTGCCTGCTATTTATAGACCTATGAATAGAAATCCATTAAAAAGTACCCATAGATTAGTAGCCACTTATCATAGATTAACCAATATCTGAATCAGGTTTAGAATTAAAAAAATAAAAGCCCTGTGTGTGTGTGTGGTAGCTTGTTTGTGCTTTACCCTTTCTTCCTCTACCAGATTAACTTCCCATAATAGTTATTTAAATACCTCAGTGTTATAGCATTTCTTTTCCTGTTATATAAACATAACATTACTACTATATTAGGTCTTGAGGAATTTTTAAAAACATTTTAAAAAACATTTTGGAAAGATAACTTGATTAAGAGCTTTATAATTCTGATATCCATAAAAGGGCTGCAAGTCATCTGAAACCTTGTGAGCCGTTATTTATATCCAGTCATTCAGTAATTAATTATGTCAGCAGTATACTCTGCTTTTCAAACACAAAATGTACCAGAATGGCTAAAATTATCACTACTGCTATTACCAAGTGCTGACAAGGATTTAGGGCAACTGGAATTTTATACACTGCTGGTCAGAGCATAAATTGGTGTAGCCATTTTGCAAAACTGTGCAGCAGTATTTACTAAAGCTGAAAATATGCATATCTGACCCAGAAATTCCACCTGTAGGTGTATATCCAACAGAAAGGCATACATTTATGCGTCAAAAGATAGGTATTAACAGTGCAATTCATAATAACCCCAGATGGGAAACAACCTAGATGTTAATTAGCAATAGAATGGATACATAAATTGTAGTATAATCCTGCAGTAAAATACTATACTGTATTTAAAATCCATGGAACTACTCCTGCATGCAAGCATATGTTTAAATTCTCACAAAAGTAATGTGTTGTCAGACACAAAGTAGTCCATGCTATATAATCCCATTTGTATAAAGTTCAAATATAGGCAAACTAATTTCTGGTGATAGTATTCATCATGATGGTAGTTTGAGGGGTTGTAGAGACTAGGAGAGGGCATACTGCAGGCTCTGATTTACTGTTTAAGGTTTTTGGGGGTTTTTTTGGCCATGCTGTGTAGCTTGTGGGATCTCAGTTCCCCAGCCAGGGATTGAATCCAGGCCTTGGCAGTGAAAGCCCAGAATTTTAACCACTAGCCAGCAGGGAACTCCCTGTTAATGTTCTTTTAATTCTTGTATGGATAATGGTTACACAAGTGTGTTCACGTGTGAAAATTGAGCTATACACTTTTCTATACTAAAATATATGCACTTTTCTGTATTTTTGTTTTACTTCAATAAAAATTTTACATAAAAACAAAATAAAAAGGTTATCTTGAGCTAGAAAAAAGTATAAACTATAATATATTGGATTTAGATGTTTTTCTTGGAGAAAAAAAAATTAGTTGGCCAGGCACATTCCCTGGCCAGATTCTTATTATTAGTACTATTTCTATTATTTGAAATCTGAAACTCTTTTTCCTAAGACTTCAGTGCTTTAAATTAAAAATAGTGTGTTTGGACTTCCCTGGTGGCACAGTGGTTGAGGATCTGCCTGCCACTGCAGGGGACATGGGTTCGAGTCCTGATCCAGGAAGATCCCACATGCCTGCGGAGCAACTAAGCCCGTGTGCCACACTACTGAGCCTGCGAGCCACAACTACTGAAGCCCTAATGCCACAACTACTGAGCCCATGTGCCACAACTACTGAAGCCCATGAGCCTAGAGCCCATGCTCTGCAACAAGAGAAGCCACCACAATAAGAAGCCCGCGCACTGCAGCGAAGAGTAGCCCCCGCTCAAGGCAATTAGAGAAAGCCTGCACGCAGCAACAAAGACCCAACGTAGCCATAAATAAATAAATAAATGGGAAAAAAATAAAAATAGTGTGTTCTACAGATATAGAAAACAAACCTGTGGCTACTAAAGGGGAGAGGGAAGGGAGGAGGGACAAATTAGGGGTAAGGGGTTAACAGGTACAAACTACTGTATATAAAATAGATAAGCAACAAGGATATACTGTATAGCACAGGGAATTTTACCCATCATCTTGTAATAACCTATAATGGAGTACAGTCTGCAAAAATACTGAGTCACTATGCTATAGACCTGAAACTAACACAATGTTGTAAATCAACTATACTTCAATAAAAATAAATAAAAACCAAAAAACCCCAAATAAAAACAGCAGTAAGCCACAAAAGAAGTGAGATGATCTGAATTTGCCATGTTATACTCTTGTTACTTTTTAATTTTTTTTATATTTTTGCGGTACGCGGGCCTCTCACTGTTGTGGAGCACAGGCTCCGGACGCGCAGGCTCAGCGGCCATGGCTCACGGGCCCAGCCGCTCCACGGCATGTGGGATCTTCCCGGACCGGGGCACGAACCTGCGTCCCCTGCATCGGCAGGCGGACTCTCAACCACTGCGCCACCAGGGAAGCCCTCTTGTTACTTTTTTAAAAATTAAAAGTTAAATTCCTCCAAAAAAGAAAATAGTGTGTTCTACATTGATATTGAATCCAGTTGGGATATATTAAAAGAGCTAAGATCTAAGATGATTTTTTTTCCACATCTTACTTGTTTTTCTCAATAACCTAGCTTTTATAAACAAAGAAACAAAAGTATTTCTTGTTGTTTCACAGTTTTATTTCATGAATAAATTTTTTTTTCTTTAAATCTCTTTTTTTTTTTTTTTTTGTTTTTTTTTTTTTTTTTTTTTGGAAAAGCCCCTTTAAATCTCTTTAAATAGAATATAAAAGATTTCAAAGTCTAGCTAGCACTGTGCTCATTAGAAGCAACTTCTGAGTTCTCAGAACTCTAATGTCCCATAATTGTATTGGCTTCATTTAATGATTGTAATTATTTGGTCTGTTGGCTTTATTTAATGATTGTAATTATTTGGTCTTTAAAGTCTTATTTTTATCTCATTTTTAATCTGTCTACTCCACAAAATTAGATGATGACAACGGAAGCAGCTATTTTAGTTCTGCACTATTTAGTTGTAGCCTGCAAAGGAAATGGAATCTTTTAAAAAAAAACAACCCAGCTCACTTTGGAGGTTAAAAACATGGCACTGCTACTTTAAAATTCTAGAAGGAATCTTTTTAACAAGTAGAATGATTTTCCTCTTAGCAAGTAAATGACTTTAGGCTTATAATTTTCATGTGTCTTTCTTACACATCAGTTGTTAAAAGACACCTGCTTAAGAAATTTATAAATCAGAAGAAAATAAATGATTTCTGTAGCAGGTATTTAAAAAGACAAAACAAAACAAAACTGTGTGTCCGAATTATCCATTTTCAAAGATTTGTTAGGCCTTTGTTCCATTTTTTGTTTATCTTATGTTGTAAAACTAACTATTCCTGCACATTTCCTTGGCCATATAGGAGATGTAAAATGTTATGTGAAATGTCAAACAGGAAGAACTATAAAAGAAGAAAAACAAAGGGCAGGTTTAACCAGAATTCATGCTGCTTTCTGAATTCCTTTATTGAGTAGCTTATAGATATTGTTACTACTTGTGATTTTATATTGATCTACCTTGGACAAGGCAAAGAAATATTTTAATGTCCAGAGAAACCTTAGATACCTTTGCAGTCAACCTCCTCCTTAAATTTGTATTCTATTATGCATTAAAAAACACACAAACAAGGGACTTCCCTGGTGGCGCAGTGGTTAAGAATCCGCCTGCCAATGCAGGGGACACGGGTTCGAGCCCTGGTCCGGGAAGATCCCACATGCTGGGGAGCAACTAAGCCCATGCACCACAACTGCTGAGCCTGTGGAGCCCGTGAGCCACAACTACTGAAGGCCGCGTGCCACAACTGCTGAAGGCCGTGTGCCACAACTACTAAAGCCCATGCACCTATAGTCCATGCTCCGCAACAAGAGAAGCCACTGCAGTGAGAAGCCCGCGCACCGCAACAAAGAGTAGCCCCCGCTCGCTGTAACTAGAGAAAGCCAGCAAGCAGCAATGAAGATCCAATGCAGCCAAATAAATACATACATACATAAAATTAAAAAAAAAATACATAACCAAGCAGATATTTGTTTTCAATGATATTATAAAAATCTATGGCATTGATTTTTCATTGTAAATACCAATTTTTCATATCAGAGAGTCTCTTTTGGTAACTAATGTTTAACTCCTGGTTACTGATAAAGAAAAGATAACTAATATGTAATTATAATATTTAATGAACTTTTGAGTACACACCCTCCTTGATACTTGTTCCACCCTCACTCCATTCAGTCCAAAACTCACTAGACTAATTGGAGAAATTGTTTTTTTGGCCTTACCCCGCGGCTTCTGGTATATGACCAAGGAATTCCCAAGATAAATATTTAGAAGGAAAAATGATCAGACTTGATTGTTGATTCAAGAAGGATGAAGTAGAGGAAGGAATCTAGAATGTATTCAAGAATTCAAGGCTGGGGAATTCCCTGGCAGTCCAGTGGTTAGGACTTAGCACCTTCACTGCCATGGCCTGGGTTCAGACCCTGGTCAGGGAACTAAGATCCCACAAGCCGTGCAGCATGGCCAAAAAAAAAGAAATTCAGGGCTGAAGACATAAACTTAAGATTATTCAGGAAGTTAAAAAAATAAATTTTGCAGGCAGTAGTTAAAATCAGAGTAGTTGAGCTCTCCCAAGAAGAGCCTGTAGAGAGAACAGAGCGTGGGGTCAAAATGCTAATGTTTGATGAGGGGTGGAGGAAGAAATGCCTTAGAGAAGCACTGAAGAGTAGTTCAGAGAAGGTGAACCAAAAACCAGAAGAGTTTTAGTAGTGCAAGCTCCATAAAGATGTATATGTTTTGATTATGAGTGATGAACACAGTGACCAGTACTTAGTAAGTGCTCAACAAATATCAATATTTGCTGAATGAATGAGTAAGCTGTCAATTCTGCCAAACACAGGAGAAATAAGAACAGAGACATACTCATGAAATTCGGTATTATGGGGGCCATTGTAACTTTTACAAGAACAATTACAAAAGGTAGGAGATTGAAGTGAAAGAGTGTAGGAAATGAGTAAGACTCTTCTTTTAAAAGGTTTAATTAGAAGGAAATAAAGGGGGTGGTCACCGGAGAGGGACACAGGGTAAAAGCAGCGATTTTTTTTTTTTATTTATTTTTGGTTGTGTTGGGTCTTCGTTGCAGTGCGCCGGCTTCTCATTGTGGTGGCTTCTCTTGTTGTGGAGCACAGGCTCTAGGTGCACAGGCTTAGTAGTTGTGGCTCGTGGCTCTAGAGCGCGGGCTCAGTAGTTGTGGCACATGGGCATAGTTGCTCCATGGCATGTGGGATCTTCCCGGACCAGGGCTCGAACCCGTGTCCCCTGCATTGGGAGGTGGATTCTTAACCACTGTGCCACCAGAGAAGTGCAAAAGCAGCGATTTTTAAACATATTTTTTCCTATGGTTGATAAAGAATCAAGCATGTTAATAAACTAAGGTAGACAAATCACATAGAGAAGGAAAGGTCAAAAGTATGAGAAGAAAGGGGCTAATTGATGGAATAAAGTCTAGAAAAATAGCAAAGATGATGGGATCAAAAACACCAGAAGAGGAATTGGTCTTGAAAGCCTCTTTCTCAGACTGGAGGGAAGTAAACAAGGGTGGATGAAGATACTGTCTTTTTGGTGGGAACAGGAAATAAAAGTGACTGAAACGTTGGTCATCTCAGTTGAAGGTGGGATGCCAGCTACTCTGAAGAAGATGTAGTGGAGGTTGGAGCAGTAATCTCAGAATGAGAGGACAAGTAAAAAAGTTACCAGGCTACATTGAAAAAACCCAGCTAAATGTACTTAGGGTCCATGAATTTATGTGTTCATTGTGGTTCTTTCTAGTCTTATAGGCTTATATTTTATGGGTCAAAACTATGTTAATAAAAAAGTAGTCATTTTTACCACCTGAGAAGTAAATAGTAATGACTATCAGATGAAATATGGTAATAAGATATTCAAGTTTTTTCTCAGGCAACAGCATAATAGAAACTCTTAATATTTAACAATGAAGGGAATTCCCTGGTGGTCCACCGGTTAGGACTCCACACTTTCACTGCCAAGGGCACGGGTTCAATCCCTGGTTGGGGAACTAAGGTCCTACAATCTGCACAGTGTGGCCAAAAATACCCAAACAAACAAAAAAAACCAATGGAAACATTCTGTTTTGTGTTGCCATATTTATTGAATAGTCATTGCTTTTTTGTTAACTTTATTCATTAAAAAAACAATGTAATAACTACTTCTAAAAAGCCAAAATGGATAATTTGCTTTGCTTTTTCTGAGTAAAATGAAAGCTAATTTTATCCTGTGAAAGGATTTTTCTTCCATAAAATGTGCCATATAAATTCTAAATACTAGTTATGAAAATTACATAATGAATCTAATAAGAGGTAGAACCTATATTATCAACTGCTTCTGCATCCAGTTTGGATATCTACAAATATCCCATTGATTTTAACGGAATAATGTAGTTGTTCATTTTGAGGTCTTATTAAGACTTAGTATAAATTCTGCGTTGCTCTGATTTTAGGTTACTTTAATTAAATGTTAGGAGATTATATAGGATTGAATTAAATCTTCTCTGTAAAATTCCAACTCCATAACCTTTTACTCTTATTTTCTAGAACCTAGTCAAAATAACTAAGGAACCAGTTGCCATAATTAGTGACACTATATTCATGGTGCAGTGGTTCATATATTTTGCCGGTCCTGTTATACATTTTAGCCAAACTAATAGAAATTTTGAATTTACATTTTACACTTTCTCTGATTGCTTATGTTAAAAGTCCACAGAACCATGAAGAAAAGTGGATTACCTCTGGATATAATTCTAGACCTATGCCCCAGAATTGACTTTTTATTTTGCTATATAGTTTTCTATACATCCATAATATTTTGGATATTATTTGAACCTTCTCTCCCAGGAGAGAAGGTCTGTTTTGCTTTGGTTTTTAAGAATTCTTAAACATGTCCTTCCCCTCCATGGTTTATTTGAATCAGAATCCAAGTAAGAGCCATATATTGCAATAGATTTGTATCACTTGTGTCTTTTAAGATCACTATATACATATATATAATATATATATATATATATATATTTTTTTTTTTTTTGCCTCACTGCACAACATGTGGGGTCTTAGTTCCCCAACCAGGGATCAAACCTGTGCCCCCTGCAGTGGAAGCACAGAGTCATAACCACTGGACCTCTAGGGAATTCCCTAAGACCACAGTTTTTTTAAAAATTTTATTTATTTGGTCGTGTCGGGTCTTAGTTGCAGCACGTGGGCTCCATAGTTGTGGCTCCAGGGCTCCTTAGTTGTGTCTCACTGACGCCTTAGTTGCGGCATGCAAACTTTTAGTTGCAGCATGCATGTGGGATCTAGTTCCCTGACCAGGGATTGAATCCAGGCCCCCTGCATTGACAGCGTGGAGTCTTATCCACTGTGCCACCAGGGAAGTCCCAAGACCACAGTATTTTAATCTCTCTCTGTTTTTCTCTTCAGTTTGTTTATTGAAGAAACCAGGTTGTTTATCCTGTAGATAAACAGATTTTGCTGATTGGACTGGTCTGGTCAGATTTAGACCTGATTTTTTTGGGGGGTGGAGGCAAGAATACTTGTTAGGTGGTGTTGTACAGCTCAAAATTCTTAATTATATCTCCTGTTAAATTGTATGGGAAAAGTAACAAATTTTTTAATAGAAGTGTTTCTTATAATGGGACTTAGAAAAAATATATATTTATGTGTAGAGTAAAGACTGTTTCACAACCACTCTGAATGGCCTGTATTCTATGGCCTGAATTCTTGGGAGTAAAAACCTGTATTCTAGTGACAATGCAAAATCAAATGTTTGCTTGAAACCACAAAGACTTTTGACTTTTCTGATGATTGTGTTGATACTTGGAGTTAATTGTTAACTCTTATGAAGAAGTCCAGAACATGGTAAAGAATGACATGCATTAAATTAATCTGCTGCTTTAATTGTGGCAAGTTCAGGTTTGCTTTATTTGTTACATAATGTACACCTGATGGCCTTCGGTACCAGTATAATCTTTGATTTTTCTACAGAGGTGTTATTTGAGAGCAAATCTAGACCTTTAAATTACACATGACCTTCCCCTTAATGAATGTAAGTCATATGGGTTATCTCATATGACTGGTAAAATGTATGTACAACTTCTTTTCTTTTTAGCCAGGACTAAAAGAAGTGGTAGAATCCTGTCGAGGAAAAAATCTATTTTTTTCTACCAATATTGATGATGCCATTAAAGAAGCTGATCTTGTATTTATTTCTGTAAGTATTTTCCTTTGCTGTGTGAGTTTTTATGTATTCTTGTCTATATAGAAGTTTCATTGTATTTTAATAGTAAAGCCATTGGTATTAAGCCACAGCATTACTTAGTATAGAGTTGTCCAATTGAATTTTGATTATCACTAACTTTATCCAACACTTCACCAAACTATAATCATCTGATCATTTCAGATCATTGAACAAATAAGTTCAGAGAAAGTTTCTAATATGAGATCTAGAATTAGGAAGTGCTGGTAACATGTGAGCATGTATGAGCACATATGGTGATAGTATATGTGTTTCATCATTTCTTGTTTCCACTGCGTGGTGGAAGTGAGATAAAAAGAATCAGGTAAAGTTTGCTGCAAACTTACAGGCATCTCCGATTTAGATGAGTTTATGTTCCAAAAGTCATTTTAAATTAATTATTTAGAACTTGGCATATGTTTGTTAGGTTATTAGGCTAGTCCACAGACACCTTCATCTCATAATAGGGCTTAACTGTTTTACCTTTGTAATGAAACAAGTAGAATGAATGCTTGGGAATACCCTCTGATAATTCAATATTTGAACCAAGGTAACTTTTTTCTTGCTGTCCTGGTAACCATCTACTCAAATATTCTGTGTGTGATGGTATAGTTATCACCAACTGGTGGCTGAGCTAAGGTGTTATATGACCCAAGACCTGTACAGCCTTAAGGAATAAAGGGAAAGCCGGTGGTGTGAGCTTTGACTGGGTTCCATGAGATAAACACCACGGGGTCCATAGAGCAGAGATGATGTTGAATTGATTGTGTGTTGAGACAAAAGCAGTACTGTGAAGAAATAGGAACTCCAGAAGAAAGTAGTAATGAAACCCTTGGTAAAACTGTGTTATGAATTCAGTCTCTCTTTTTAAAAATTACTTCAGAGAAAATTGGTGCCACTTCTATGACTCATCTACCCAATCTTCTACTTAAGCTTGCAGGAGGTTAGGGTAGAGGCATAGAAAAGGAGAAATTATTTTGGAGTAGCTAGATGCTTGGAGAAAATCAAGAAGTTACCTTAATCCAACATTTGGATAACCATAGCCTGGAATAGGAATAGGGGACTTTTCTATACGAAAAAAAATTTTTTTAAGTATCTATTCTTAAGGCAATAGAGTTCACCTTAGTGTGGTCCGGCACAGATAGCTGATTTTACGCTTGCTTCTCTGCCGATCTAGCCTGAGCTGCCTTAAATCTTTCCAAGCTATTACTTTGTGTGCCTGTTAGGGTAATTTATTGTAGTATAACTCCTACCTAGTTCCCATTATTCTCTGCATCAGTTTTTTTGTTTTTTTTTTTAATGTGCTTGTTGTGTACTTTTCATTGTGGAAAACACCACACATACAAAAAATGAAACCAACAATATAGTGAACCCCATTGTCAACAGTTTTCATGGCTGATCTTGATTTATTTACTACTTCTCTCCCTTTCCTCCCACCCCAGATTACCCAAATTTTTTTTAGGCAAATTCCAGGTAGAAATAGTTTTATACCATTGAATCAGTTTTCAACCATTATCTTCATTCAGAGCTCCTTTCCCAGGGAAGCCATTTGATCATCCCCATCTCTCGCATGTTTCACATTATCCCATTAACCATTTTTGCCCTTCTGTGTTCCACTGCACCCTTACTTCCACGTCTAGGTCTTTTCCTAAGTTGTTCCATGCGTATAAACCACTTTTTCCTCCTGCTTTTTACACCTCAACCCAATCTTCACGTTTTGAATTATTTTGGCTTGATTACTTTATTTAGTCTCCCATTAAGTTATAAGCTTGTCAAGAGAAGACAGTTGGTGCTACTTACTGGTTCAAAAATTATTCCTACATAGAATTTTAGACTTTTCAGAGTACTTTCATTTTTACGAGAGTGTTATAAAACTTGTGTGTTAGATTTTAGAGAGTGTGTTATTCTCATTTTCCAATGAGGTCATTGAGACAAAGGCAGCCACACTTCTCCAAGTTTACATGATACAGCTAAGCCAAAACTAAATGCCTAGACTCTGGACTCATGATTTATTTTTCTTTCTATACGATAGTCTTTGTCCACATAGTATTCTGTATCCTGAAGGCGCTAGATAATTTCTAGCTCTAATGAGCCAAGAAAGCATTTGTGAATGATACTGCAGACATTTTTAAAAACCTATTGATATAGGCCTATAAAAAAGGAGAATAAAAAGGAATTTAAAGTTTAGTTTTAAAGACCAGGATAATATATTACATACCATCAAGAGAGGAAGAAAGAGAAAACTTACATTTCATTTCAGACTGTGAACTCCTTTTGGAGTCTCTTTCATCTTTATATCTGCAGGCTTAGCTTGGAACCTGCCTGCCCTGATTCTGACACATATATAGTAGCTTCTCAACAGAAATGTACTGAATGAGTTCTCATAAAATATTATTTCCATGGAACTAATAGAGGGTGAAACCAGGGCTCCTGATGATGCTAACTTCCCAGTTGACTAGTCAGTTGATGGTCCAGGGCATATCTTGAAATCAGTGAATATCTCATACTCTGTTCTTAATCCTGTATACTTTAATCAGGTGAACACTCCAACCAAGACCTACGGAATGGGGAAAGGCCGCGCAGCAGATCTGAAGTACATTGAAGCTTGTGCTAGACGCATTGTGCAAAACTCATACGGGTACAAAATTGTGACTGAGAAAAGCACAGTGCCAGTGCGGGCAGCAGAGAGTATTCGTCGAATATTTGATGCAAACACAAAACCTAACTTGAATTTACAGGTATAAAAAAAGGAAGCATTAGAATCTGGCTCTTCTTATGTAGATATTGATGCTTTAAAGTTGTCCATAATTAATTCTAGCTTAAAACTTTCCTTTGCATTGGGAGTCTAGGTGCTGTCCAACCCTGAGTTCTTGGCAGAAGGAACGGCCATCAAGGACCTGAAGAACCCAGACAGAGTACTGATTGGAGGGGATGAAACCCCAGAGGGTCAGAGAGCTGTGCAGGCACTGTGTGCTGTGTATGAGCACTGGGTTCCCAGAGAAAAGATCCTCACCACTAATACTTGGTCTTCAGAACTTTCCAAACTGGTTGGTACACAGCACTCAACTCTCTATTAAATTTAAAGCCAAGGACTTATTTCTGTTAACCCTGATTACACAGGTACTTTCTTAATATTAATAAAAAGATATGCTTTTGAAGATAATATTCTTGTATATTATGAAATAATATTCACAAGGGGATCAAATATTTGGGTATAAAATATTCTGGAATATGTAAAAGAAAATAGTAATTACTATTAATGTAATTAATTAAAATAGTAATTAAAAAAATCACTCTTTCCCTTCTTTTACCCTTTCTTCATCATCTTTCTTCTCTAATTTAAAACATTTTCCCTTACCAACCCACCCATTGCCTCCGAAAATTGAGCCCATCAGTAACTTTTATATCTCCCTCAGTAATTTGGATCAACTCAATGAAATATAATACAGATATATAAAATTTTTATTTTAGCTCATCGTATTCTTTTTTTTTCTTTTAAGGCAGCAAATGCTTTTCTAGCACAGAGAATCAGTAGCATTAACTCTATAAGTGCCCTCTGTGAAGCAACAGGAGCTGATATAGAAGAGGTGGCAACAGCCATTGGAATGGACCAGAGAATTGGAAATAAGTTTCTGAAAGCCAGTGTTGGTAAGTTGAAATTTTTCTGTACATAAAGTAGGTTCATTTAGCTAGGTCTCTAACTTTAAGGAAGCCTTTGCTTAACTTAAATGCCCTTAAAATAATGATTCCATTATACATGTAGGCTTCAGCCTATTAGGAACTTTCTAAGTGAGGCAACTGTTACCTATATTGTTTAAGAATTACTGACTGATTGGTAGATAAACATAGTTCAATGTTTTAGGAGGAATATATTAGTATTTTGTTAGAACATTTAGGTAGAATAAGTTTGGGAGACCACATAGGAAATCATGTAACACCTTACTGAAGCAAATAGGAAAAAATTCCTTATCATTTGCTTTTCCTGCTAATACAACTATGGAAATGTGACCTTGGTGAACTACAGTCAATCCTCATTATTTGTGGATTCCATATTTGTGAATTAGCCTACTTGATAAAATGTATTTGTAACCCAGCATCAATACTCATGTGGTGATTTGCAGACATGAACAGAGCAGCAAAAAATTTGAGTCACCCAACACATATATTCCCAGCTGAAGTTGAATAAGGCAATACTCATACCTTCTTGTTTTAGCTCTCATACTGCAGATATGTGCTCTTTTTGTGGTCTATTTAGTGCTGCATTTTTGTGCTTTTTTTCCTGTGATTTCACTGTTTAAAATGGCCCCCAAGCATATTGCTGAAGTTTTGTCTAGTGTTCCAAAGCATCAACAAGCTAGGATGTGCCTTACACATGTGGTTTGATAAGCTTCATTCATTCAGGCATGAGTTATAGTGCTATTGGCTGTGAGTTCAATGTTAATGAATCAACAATATTTTTAAATAAGGTGTCTTTAAACAGAAATACACATAAAACAAGATTATGTTGATCAGTTGGCAAAAATGTGACCAGAAGCTCACAGGAACCTAATGCTGTATTTCACCTAGGAGCGGTGCTTCAGTATTTGCTAATTCAGCGTTTGTGGCAAATCTGTAGAACATAATTACTGAGTTTAACAAGAACTGACAATGTTTCTTTTGCATATAAGTTAATAAGATTGATGTAAAGGTAAATAGAGTCTTTTACAGATTGGGCCATAGACAGCCTTTCCTGTATTTCTGGGGCTTTATGACATTTCTCAG
This sequence comes from Neophocaena asiaeorientalis asiaeorientalis, assembly GCF_003031525.2. Classification (NCBI taxonomy): domain Eukaryota; kingdom Metazoa; phylum Chordata; class Mammalia; order Artiodactyla; family Phocoenidae; genus Neophocaena; species Neophocaena asiaeorientalis. The sequence goes on from NW_020175670.1 coordinate 6,622,551, forward strand.
TACTGATTTCCCTGGCCTTTTGTATCTTTCTGATAGTTTCTCCTAGTGGCCATTTAATAAAAATAGCTCCTATTTACTGAAGGCGTATTATGCACCAAGTTCTGAACTTTATATATCTTAATTATTAATCCTTATAACTGGGACTTCCCTGGTGGCGCAGTGGTTAAGAATCCACCTGCCTTTGTTATACAGCAGAAACTAACACAACATTGTAAAGCAATTATACTCCAATAAAGATGTTTAAAAAAAAAAAAAAAGAATCTGCCTGCCAGTGCAGGGGACATAAGTTTGATCCCTGGTCTGGGAAGACCCCACATGCCATGGAGCAGCTAAGCCTGTGAGCCACAACTACTGAAGCCTACACACCCTAGTGCCTGTGCGGCAGGACTACTGAGCCTGTGCCCTCTAGGGCCTGCATGCCGCAACTGCTGAGCCCGCATGCTGCAACTACTGAAGCCCGTGCGCCTAGAGCCTGTGCTCAGCGACAAGAGAAGCCACTGCAATAAGAAGCCCGCGCACCGCAACGAAGAGTGGCCCCTGCTTGCTGCAACTAGGGAAAGCCCATGCGCAGCAACGAAGACCCAACACAGCCAAAAAAAAAAAAAAAAAAAAACTTTA
>NW_020175670.1:6623183-6689293 GCF_003031525.2 Neophocaena asiaeorientalis asiaeorientalis
CAACGAAAACCCAAAACAGCAAAAAAAAAAAAAAAAAAAAAAATCCTTATAACCTTTTACATAGGTGTTGGTATTTCTAGAGATGATTAAGGATTGGGGGAATTTTTGTAACTTGCTCAAAGTCATAAAACTAATGAGTGGCTAGATGTTTCTGACTCCAAAGCCCACGCCAACCCTCATTGTATACTGCATTGCAGTAGAACAGGGGTGGGCAAACTACAGCCCCCAGGCCAAACTGTGGCCCACAGCTTGTCTTTGTAAATAAGTTTTATTGGAAAATAACTATGCCCATTTGATTACATATTGTCTATGACTGCTTTTAAGCTACAAAGGCAGAGTTGAATAGTTGTGCCAGAGACTGTATGACCCATAAGTGCTAAAATATTTTTTACCTGGCCTGTAAAAGTTTGCCAGCTCTATGTTAGAGATGCAGGGCAGTGATACCAGCTGAATGAAGGGAAAAGATAGAAAATATAGCCACAATAAAACTTAAGCTAGAAAGTGATTTATAATTATTTAAGATTATTTATAATTATTAGGAAATTATTTATAGAGTTGATTAGTTGCTTGCAAATTTCATACAAGTTATAAACTCATTAGTTTTCCAACATTCAAATTTTATTATTAAAAATCCAAGCATAGGCCCTCTGATTAGTATGACAAAGAAATTTGTAATATGATTTAGTTGTTTGGTTCCTAAATGAAAATATTATCTTTTTTTTTTTTTCCTTTCTTCAGGTTTTGGTGGGAGTTGCTTTCAAAAGGATGTTCTGAATTTGGTTTATCTCTGTGAGGCTCTAAATTTGCCCGAAGTAGCTCGTTATTGGCAGCAGGTATTAATCTTTATAGTCAACAGCTTATGATTAACTTCTAATTAAAACATGTCACCCTTTTCTGTCAGATGTTTTTGATAGGATTAATTTTTTCCAGAAACTCAATTATTATTATATTCAATATGTTCATTTTAGGTTTATTTGCTGGGGTTCTGTGTTTATAATTTGTCTTTTTTGGTAATCATCTATGATGGAAGTTTATGATAAACCAGTATTCCTTCTAATTTTAATAACTAAATTTGCTCCCTGAGTAAAGCAAGAAATATTACTTTTAATTATAATTCTTCTCTATCTTGAAAGGCTAAGATAAAAGTAAAGGCAAAAGAACCTCTATTGTCATGCTTCCAAGTGGTTTGCATATGTTGATATTTGTTTTGTCCCTTTGAGATTCACAGAGCTAAAATTAGAGACCCTTCTCAAACTGGAAATAGAGTTAACATTTATTGCATGCTTACTCTGTGCCAGGCACTCTTTTAAGCACTTTACATGTAGTGTCTTAGTCCTTATCGTTAATATTATCCCTCATATATAGATGAGGAAGCTGAGGCTTAGCAATGTTAAGTAATTTGTTCAAGATACCAGCCAGTGTATGTAACTTTCCCAAATATTTTTTCCCCAAGTTTACAGTTTTTCAGATTTCAGCAGTGAATAGGAATGGAAGGAAATTAACATTTTTAGGGAAATGTACACTTTTAGGTTCATTTCACTCAATCCAGTATGATGGCTTTATCTTACTGTCCGTTGTGGGGAAAATGCAGATAAAGGCTTGATTTTCAAAAACTTTCGGCTCATTTCTCAAGCTCTCAGGCTCTGAGACGGCTTCTAGAAGCTTAGAGCCTTAAAAAAAAGTCTTTCCTTATATCCATCTGGTCACCAATATGATGTCTTGTTTGTAAATTCTTAGGAGAGTAACAGATTAGGTGATCAGAGACTATGTTATGTTTTACTCGTAACATTTAGTTAAAAATTTTGCCAGATGTTTGTGCTGTTATGGTTCATCCAGAGGCAGCTATAACTCTGTACATAGTTTGACTGTTCTCTGTCCACTTTCTACTCACACTCAGTTTTGGTGAGGGGTCGGGGGTAAGCATATGAAGGAGTACTTTGGGGTTTAATTGCCTCCACAGTGTTTGGAGAAGTTGGCTATGTGCCGTTTTTTAGGTGGACTCATGGCTGGACCTAAAATGGTGTTGAAATTTAGCTGTGCTCCCTACCTTAAAATCCATCCCAGCCCAATGCATGGAAAGTTAAGCCAAATGAAAATGAAAATTTTCAGGCAGGCTATAAGGAGTGGGGGGTGGGTAATTCTTTCTTTCTTTACTTTTTTCAGTCTGCAGATACCAAAGAGGTTGTTAATCTTTGTCTCCTGTTAATTTATAAGGCTTGTATTCATACGAGAGTACTCACCATAAAGCTGTGAGCAGTGCATGGTACAGGCTGCACCTCTTCTAACTGATCCTTGCATAATTGTCCTTGTTATTTCAGGTCATAGACATGAATGACTACCAGAGAAGGAGGTTTGCTTCCCGGATTATAGACAGTCTGTTTAATACAGTGACTGATAAGAAGATAGCTATTTTGGGGTTTGCATTCAAAAAGGACACCGGTGATACAAGGTACCAGTTCTTTGAAATATTTCAACCTTTTTAAGAATGTTAACTCCTCATCTTATCCTGATTTTTTTTTTCTTTCTTTTAGGTAAGAAGTGGATATATTTAGAGAGAAACACACTCCACAGACAGAGTGTGGGCCATCTCAGAAGGCGAGAAAGGCCTTATCCTGATTTTTTGATGGTGGTTGTGTATGTGAAATACATGTATGTATATAGTATAAAGAATAAAAATAAAGTGGACATCAATATCTTCACAAGAAATAGAATCTCACCTGTATATTAAACCCCTTAGGTATTAGAATATATGCCATTTATGGGACTTCCCTGGCGGTCCAGTGGTTAAGACTCTGTGCTGCCAATGCAGGGGCTGTGGGTTCAATCCCTGGTCGGGGAACTAGGATCCCACCTGCATGCGGCATGGCCAAAAAAAAAAATAATTAAAAAAAAATTTAGAATATATGCCATTTAAAAGTGCAGCAATACTGATTTTTTTTTTCCTTCAGAGAGTCGTCTAGTATATATATTAGCAAATATTTGATGGATGAAGGCGCACACCTCCATATATATGATCCAAAAGTACCAAGGGAACAAATAGTTGTGGATCTTTCTCATCCAGGAGTTTCAGAGGATGACCAAGGTAAGTAGGCTTTGAGTCTCATGTATCACTTTGAGTTTGGGCCCCCAGACTTTGTTCTCTAGCAACCTTTGGTTGTTCAGTATTTATCATTTATATCATTGGTAGGCCCCTCTTTTCAACCTTATTTCTCTAAAATTAAACTCTCAGACATTGTTTCATCAACCTTGATTTGAAGTAATCAGCTGTGGGTTAGCCTAGTGATTTTTCCAACATATTCTAAAAAGTCCCGGAGATTCCAAGCAGTTGCTTCTGGGGCAAAATTGGGAGTACTCCAGGCCCCGCCCATTACCCCTACTCACACTTCAACCAGACCATTCCACTTCTGTCAGACCCTCAACTCCTCCAGCAATCTTAGTGTTAAAATGCATAATTTCAAATCACTCCTTTCTTATTCCAACTTTCTGTTGGGTTGTTATAGTGGCCCGGCTGGTGACCATTTCCAAGGACCCCTATGAAGCATGTGATGGTGCCCATGCTGTTGTGATTTGCACTGAATGGGACATGTTTAAGGTGAGGTGACAGTAGTGAGATTAAGGAAAATTTTAGAGGTGTTCTAGTACCATTTGGGGTTGAGTATGTGTTCCCATATATGCTCTACTTGTTTCTTTGGTTCTGTCTTTACAGGAACTGGACTATGAACGCATTCATAAAAAAATGCTGAAGCCAGCCTTTATCTTTGATGGACGACGCGTCCTGGATGGGCTCCACAATGAACTACAAACCATTGGCTTCCAGGTAAGCATGATCCTGGATTGGTTTTGTTTCATTTGTTTGGTCATTTCCTTTTTAAAGGCTTTGAATTTTAGAACTTAAAATTTTTTTTCATTTAGCAATAGCATAACTCTGGGCAACATGTCAGTCAATTCTCTGGGAAGTTCTGTGGTATTTGTGAAGTACTACACTCCGTCCTTAAAATTGTGATCTAAAGGTCATTCAGTGTTGGTCTTTCTTACATAATGTCAGTTGCCTATCATATGGGGCCAAGATATACCTTGCCTTAACTCATATAAACATCAAGTAAGAAAATATACACATAGAAAAGTTTTTTTTTTTCCTGGAGCCTCCAAAGCTACTCTGCTGCATTGTCTGCATCACACTGACCCACTCCGAGGCCAGGTCACTTATTCCTTTATGAATGTTTTGAAAACTGCAATATAGTTGTCACATGTTGGTATAGGATCCTATGCCTCTGGGTGCTCAGCACTGTGCTGGTGCTGTGAGAGGTCTGAATGAAAAGTATGGGAGCTGCAGTGGTGCTGGCCCTCTTTTAATTCAGAGTTTGTCAGTTAATTATGGAACGTTTAGAGAGCTGAAACAAACCTGCACAGTACATTTTATGTTGCATCCATTTCAGTTCTACCAGGGGCTCCAAAAGTATTAATAAGAGGGAGCTACTTTCCATTTCCTCAGAGCAGAAATGGAGTGGGAGGCTTGGGGGGCGGTTGGGAGGATAAAGAAATCTGCCGGGAGATTGCTGTCAGCATAGTCCTGAAGCAGGGCAGAGTGCAGCAGTGTTTAGAGCTGGCTGTGTGCGTCTGCTCAGCACCAGCTGTATTGGAGAGGTACTGATAAGCCTTCATCCACTGTTGAAAATATCTGATCTGGTTCTCTTAACCTGTCACTGACTTGTTGAAGATCCTTCTTATTTAGAATTCAGTGCCCATGTCTCATTCATGAGAGATTAACTTGCAAGAAAAATCAGATGACATCCTTGTCTGTTCACACTCCATCAAAGACCTTGGGGACCCTTTTTTTAAAAAATAATTAATTAATTAATTTATGGCTGCATTGGGTCTTCGTTGCTGCATGTGGGCTTTCTCTAGTTGTGGTGAGCGGGGGCTACTCTTTGTTGCGGTGTGCGGGCTTCTCATTGTGGTGGCTTCTGTTGTTGCGGAGCACGGGCTCTAGGCATGCGGGCTTCAGTAGCTGTGGCACACGGGCTCAGTAGTTGTGGCGCACAGGCTTAGATGTTCCACAGCATGTGGGATCTTCCTGGACTAGGGATCGAACCCGTGTCCCCTACATTGACAGGCGGATTCTTAACCACTCTGCCACCAGGGAAGTCTCCCTGGGGACCCTTTTATCCTACTCCTCCTTAGTGAGTAATGTGACTTTTTCGCAGTCATGACTGAAACTCAGCAATGTTATTTTTTAAAGATTATTTGCAGGCACAGACACATTTTCTCTCATTCCTGTTTTACTCATCTAAAGGAGAAGATATGTAGAGGTATATATATTTAAAATGAGTTTGAATTCTTATAAAATTAACTTTTCCAAGTAAGGATTAAAAAAACAATTAGACTGGAATTACTAAATAAAGGGAATTTATAAGCCACTAAATAAGACAATTGATGAATATAAAGCAGAAGCCCTTTGTGGTACTAGTCAGCATTAAATATTAATTTTTAATTAAAAAGACATTTATGAAGATTGTTTAGTATATTTATCTGTGCTGTGTGGAGAGGAGATAAACTTATGACTATTAAAGAAGCAGTTTCTTTAAAGATAAGATTGATTATTTTGGATAGAGGGGAAAATTTTTAAATGTAATATGCAAAATGAAAATTGACTGTTGATTTATTGAAGGTTGGCTCGCATGCCTGATACTGTGCTGAGCGCTTTATCTAATTGAATCCTTACCACAACTCTTTGAGGTAGATGGGTAACACCATTTACGATGAGGAGGAAACACCTTTGAGGGTTTAGGTAACAGCACTTATCAGTCAGGATTCCAGCTGGAGCCTTTCAGACTCTGAAGCCTGAACTTCTAAAAAGCTATGCTGTTATAGCTTATGCAAGCTTTTTAGAATGAGGGAAACAGACATTAGAATAGAGTTTGAAAGAATGTGAATTAACTGGAATCCAGTCTATTTATTGCTTTCACATGTGCTACTGAAACAATCGTGGCAGGTGGTTCCCTATTCTGTTTGAGGGGGTCTGGTGTCGAGAATGACAGGAGTCAGTGTGCCCTGTTATGAATATGAAAGGGGGAATGCAGACTGACTCTAGAAACATAAACAGTGTGGAAGGAACCAAAGATCTTTCATAGCAGCCCAGACGACTTGAGAAACTTTTTCTGCCTTTAAAAAGAAAAAAAAATTTAGGTTTTAGCCCTTATTATACTACATTACAGAGTTTTTACATTAAGTATTGTAATTGTTAATAATTTTCTTTCTAAAATCTTTTTTTCCCCTCTAGATTGAAACAATTGGCAAAAAGGTGTCTTCAAAGAGAATTCCATATGCACCTTCTGGTGAAATTCCAAAGTTTAGTCTTCAGGATCTACCCAACAAGAAACCCAGAGTATAGACATTGCCATTTTTATTTGTAATTTTTTTGGTACTTCAGGATAGCAAATATCTATCTGATATTAAATGGTAAATGAATCAAGTGCTTTTAAGGAAACAAAACTATTTTTTTAATAACCAAATTTATACTAGCTGTATGGGAATTAGCGTATCTGGTAATTATGAAACTAGAATATTTTTTACATATTTTTATAATATTGTTACCTCAGTGATTGGATGCATAGCAAATAATTGTGTTGGTTTTAATGGTGTCAATTTTTGTAAAATTAAACTTCAAACACTTTTTACTTTATAGAATGTCTTTAGGCAGCACTTGAATATCACATTGTAATGGGAATGGCATGCTTCCGTTTTTCTGATCATTGGTTTATCTACTTGTCCTTAAGTATGTATTTTAAACCATGAAATGACTATGCTAAATATTGGGCTAAACCTGTTAACCTTTCCAAAAGTGTCATGGAAGTTTAGAGGTTTCTGGATTAATTGGGCAAGATGTTTTCCATGCCATTTCTTGTCTCTCTGAACTGAGGAGGATGCAATGGACAGAATGTGGCCTTTGAGCTTTTCTTTTCCCTATGCTTCCATGTTAGAAGTAACCCTACAAGTATGGTTTGGTTATTGTTCTTTTGTTCCTTTTGAGCTGTGTTGTTGGTTTTCTAGTCCAAAAAGATCATCACTGCCCACTTCCAATCAATCCAAATAAGACAAAAAGGCAATATTTTTTTTAACATGAAGAGAAAATCAGTGTAGTGAAATGAAAATCTATTTCACTCCACTTCTTGTTTTTCCTCACTGATTACTATGTTTTTTTAGTCCAATATTTGTTACTTTTACTTCGCATTTTCTTCCTGTAACTCATTGCAATTTCTCCCTTTTTCTTTAATAAAACCAATATAATCTCATATATAAACTTAAAGAAGTAGATTTTACAAGTTATGTATAGCATAATCCTAAAATAGGGAATTTTGTGTCTTCAACTACTTTTTTTCTTATGTCTCTTTGACTTATATTTGATTTTCTCTTGTGTTTATCATTATTGAAATATGTCAGATGTCCATTTGATGCTTGTGCTCTGCTGAGCGTATACAAATTGAGTTAAACAGTCTCATCCTTTAGGAATTTTGCGGTTCAATAAGGATACAGAGACAAAGATGAGGACAGAGACACCTATAGAGGTATCAAATACATAAATAAAATATTCTGCATAAGCCACTGTGTGGGTTATTTTTTGTCTAGTGCAAGTAACTAATAAGTCATGACAGTATGACATTAGACAGGAAAACACTCCTTACTTTTTTGAGAAAGGGGAATTATATTGTTCTTTCAAATGATGCAAGAAAGCGAGGGAATTTAGCAAACAGACCAGGTATTGGCAAACTAAATCCCATTGGCCAAATCTGGCCAGCCACCTGTGAGCTAAGAATGTCTTTTACATTTTTACATGATTACATTTTAAATGGTTATATAAATTGCTATCTGGTCCTTTAAGAAAAAGTTTGCAGACCAGAGTGAAAGAAACAAAACACCAAAAAGATAAATGCCAGAGTATTTGAACATAAGATGATCCCTTGCTCATAAGACTTTGAAGTGAGGATGAGCTTATTAATTAGAATTTGCTTTACATTTTTGCTTGAAAATATTTTTGTACTGTGCTTAATAATCTTGTATTCCAGTAAAGGGATTATAACCCAAAGATGTCTTGCTAAAACAGATAGAATTAGGCACTGGTTTCAAGTTGCAGGATGCTTCAATGCCTAGGATTGATAAGTAAATTGATAAATAAACATGTAAAATATAGTTACTGATTAGAAGGTAGGAGAACTGGTAAGTGGAAGAAAATACAAAAGACAGTTCATAGAGCCATGTAAACTGGCTCTTTGTAATGGGGAAAAATTCCCCAGTGACTGGGCAGGTAACTTACAGCTATTTGAGGCCTTTGTATGAAAAGTTGGAAGAAGATGGTTAGCCTTGTTCTCCCCTATTAAGAAAATTAAAGACCATGTGTATTTTAAAAGCTGATACAAGATTTCTGTTTTTAGGCGAATTCCCTGGTGGCCTAGTGCTTAGGATTCCAGGATTTCGCTGCCGTGGCCCGGGTTCAATCCCTGGTTGGGGAACTGAGAGCCCACAAACTATGCAGGTGTGGTAAAAAAAAATTTCTTTTTTTATTAGCTAGTATTTTATGTGAGATTATTAACTAGTAATTAAAATTGAAAATAATACATGGACATGATTTTTAAAAATTCAAATAGATACAAAAGAATATATAAAAAAGTAAAATCTGTCTCCCACAATATGTTCTCCAGAAATCATGTGTTATTCCACTTAAGACTTCCAGCTTTAAATCCTGACTGCATTATTTTCCTCATCCGTAAAGTAGAGATAATTCATCTCTAACTCAGAGCTGTTATGCGGATTACATGAGATCAATGACTACACAGAGATCTTACTGGCAGTGGCCGGCAGGTGATGGGCACTCCCACTAGGCCCACTGACCCAGAGCCACGTGTAGGCTCTGGAGTCACTAAGAGTACAGTAATTAACACAGCCTTACAGGGCAGGCACTACACTGAGTGCTTTAGGTGCATTTTCTCATCTATTCCTCATGTAAGGCCTTTGAGGTAAGTTCCATCCCATTTTCAGGTGGAGGGCAGAAGGCTAGAAAGATTAAGTAACTTGCTCACTGTCACGACCATTTGAACAGGAGCTTTTCTTACTTGAAGTTGAAAGCATCCTAATTTCAGAGGTATTATTATTAAGAGTGGGCACTTGTGACCTTAAGCAGACTGATGGGATAGCATCCCAAGGGAAGAAACAGATGATGGATAGGGCAAAACAGCATGAGCGGCAGCAGAGAAGGATGTAAATACTTGCCTTTCCCCCTCCCAGGGACTCCCAACTACTAGAAGAGGGTCTGAGGTTCTGCAGGGGGTAGGGATGGGGAAGAAGAGGAGCGAGGTTCAGTAAGACAAACTATTGAAGTTAAGGTCTCGTTTTCTATGTAAGTTCATTTGTACTCACATTTGAGTAACCCTATTTAAACTATTTCAAATTGGGTGTCTGTGTACCCACTATAAGGCAGATGCTGTGAGGTGCTAAGAAATGGAGGGCACAGATGAATGAGAGCAATTTTGTGGAGAAGCTAAGACACATGCAGAAATAACTGACCAAATATGAAAATAGCCATAAATGATAAAAACAAAATGCTATCTGGGCACTTGAAGTGGGCCTTAACAGACAAACATGATCTTGATAGGGAAAGTGGGTCAAATGAGCACGTTAGTGGAAAAAGCAATGGGAGCAAAAAGACGCCTGCAGGAAAATTCAGACTGGTTCTAGGGAAAGCAAGTTGCTTTTTGTTTGGGGTTGAAGGGAGCATGAAGAGGAACAGCTGGAGAAGACTGGAAGTTTAGACTAAGGACAGACTGTAGAAAGCCTTGAACTTCAGGCTGAGTTTGGGCTTCGCTTAATAGTCAAAATGGAGACACCAATGGTTACACACATTGTGAATGTACTTAATGCCACTGAAGTGTAAACTTTAGAACTGTTAAAATGATAAATGGAGGACTTCCCTGGAGGTCCAGTGGTTAAGAATCTGCCTTCCTAATGCAGGGGACGTGGGTTCGATCCCATGTCGGGGAACTAAGATCCCACGTGCCGTGGGGCAACTAAGTCCACGCCGCAGCTACTGAGCCTGCGCCACAACTAGAGAGCCCATGTGCTGCAACTACTGAGCCTGCGTGCTCTAGAGCCTGTGCGCCACAACTAGAGAGAGGCCTGCATGCCACAACGAAGATCCTGCGTGCCGCAACTAAGACCCAATGCAGCCAAATAAATAAATATTTTTAAAAAATGATAAATGGAATCACTGAAGGTTTTCTTTTTAAAATGCAGTCATTTTCTTTTTTTTTGCGGTACGCGGGCCTCTCACTGTTGTGGCCTCTCCTGTTGCAGAGCAGAGGCTCCGGACACGCAGGCTCAGCGGCCATGGCTCACGGGCCCAGCCGCTCCGCAGCATGTGGGATCTTCCCGCACCGGGGCACGCACCCGTGTCCCCTGCATCGGCAGGTGGACTCTCAACCACTATGCCACCAGGGAAGCCCTGCAGTCATTTTCTTAAAAAAAAAAAAAAAGATATTTGTTAGTCATACTAAAGGACAGACTCAAACTTGCTTTCCAGAGTTGCTGCCCCAAACTAGATGTTACCATCTAGTTTATTCATACATTGACACTGTATTAAAGTTTTAGACCAAAACCCAGGCATGAATATATCATTAGTGCCAGACTTGCAAAATAATACTTACAAGGGACCTTTAAACTTCAGAGGATAAGTTGGACACAGTGACCTCTTGCTGTCTTCCTCCCTTCCTTTTCCTGAATATAGTCCAAAAGATCACTCATTGTAGAGCTGCATTTTACAATATATCACTAGTAACAAGGCAGATTATTTTAGGTGAACATACATTTTTCTTAATTTTAATAGGCATTTATTTTAAAGGCATTAGAATAAACATGACTTACAAATTATATTAGTTAGTATATAAACTTGACTGCTCTAACAGAGACCAAAAATGATAGTGTTTTTAAACAGAAGGGAAACATATTTCGCTCAGACACGGAAGTCCAGGTCAGTGGTCCACAGCTGGCAGAGCACTTCCATAGTCATCAGAGGCTCAGACTTCTTTACTTGGGCTCTGCCACCCTTTACACAAGTCTCCTATCTCATGGTTCAAGATGGCTGCTCCAGCTACAACATCATGTTCTCATTCCAGCCAGCAGGGAAGGGGAAAGAGAAGGGAAAAGTAGGACCCACCCTTTAACAGCACATTCAGAAGTAGCACAAATCATTTATGCTCACATACCATCGGTCCCAACTTAGTCACATATCCACAACCGGCTGCAAAGGACTCTAGGAAATACAATTTTTAGCAGGATAATCAACCACGCGCCAGCTAAATATTCTACATGAAGTTTCATTTTAAAGGAATTTAAGTTTAGAAATGTAGTCAATTGTAAAAAAAAAATTAATATATAATACTATATTTCCCATTCAGATAGGGCAAAACTTTGTGACGGTTTTACATGAATGACTGGAGTTTAGGAAACAGTGGTAGGTGATGTATTTTAATTAGTAACACTAAACATAGTGTTTGTTAGTTTTTCTAACACTAATGAGCAAGCATACATAATGGCAAACATACAGATGTAAAGTGAATATTAAATGTTACTTGTTCTCTACCAATGATTTTCAAACCATGACCGACCCAAGCATCCAGAGATGCTTCAGGAATTCAGCAAATGATTGATTTAAATATAAACATAAATACATATATACACACATAGATAATTATATATGTAAAATTATCTACAAAGCTGCTATTAAAAAGACAGCAAGCCGAGTTCTTGGTCAACATGGCAAACTGAGCACACATTTATATCCTCTCCCTTCTAAGGACACCATTAAAATTACAGTGAGAAGGGGGAAGAGGCATAATCCAATAAAGCAAAGAGAATAGGAGGGGGCCATCAGTGGTCAAGAGATTTAAATAAATTTCTGGAAAGCCTTGAGTGGATAGATGTATACGGACTAAAGAGAAGAGTTGCTTCCTGGAATATTGATGTGAGGGCCAGAGGAGGAGGCCCTGCCCAGCAGAACAGCAGAGGCTCTACCCAAAAGGAGGTGGGAGAGAGAGGGGCACCCACCAGGGCCTTAACTGTAGGTCTTTAACTTGAACAGTCAACCTTCTCATCTCATCCACCTCTAGAGGCACAATGACAGGCAGCCTGGCATTTACACCCATGTGATTACATCTTCCAGCCCCCAGGGTCAAGGGGAAGAAAAAAAAAAAGGTAGGTGGAGGCAGGGTGAAGTTTCTTCTCTAAAGAAATTGATTCGACTGCCTGGGGAGAACTATAACAATGAGTACTGTTCTCCACCAGAACAAACCCTAAGTCCAATACCAGCTGTCTGCAAGTTTGCCCTAAAGCAAAGCCAGCAAGTCAAAGCACTGTGTGGACTTTTGGGTTACATGCGTTGAATTAACCACATGCACTATTTTCATTCTCTCCTGAAATCTCACTAAAACGGCAGTAAAGAAATAAGAAAGCTGTAAATAGATAAGGACAAAGAATGAGAAAGGAGGCACCAGTAGATGAGAGATGTCAAACAATTTTTAGAAAGTGGACCGACCACGGGAGGCTAAGTAACTTACTATAAAGAGCAAGCAGAAACTTCAATGCCCACATAAGGGACTGCCTTCTAGATGTAGGTAACTGGTCCCTGAGAAGAACACAAGAATTAGAGGCACCACATACCACAAGAGGTGGGGTTTAGGTGTGGGGCTAAAAACAGGGGACTTTGATGGAAGGCTGTATAAGGAAGAGTTGACTGCACCCAAGTCTCTACCCTACCCACACCAAGAAACTCCCTTTCCCACCCCTTACTCTCATGGGATATTAGAGGTTTATTTTCAGGAGGAATAGAATTAGAAAGTTTCAGCCTTGGGGAGGGTGTTAGTAAGTTGCCAGACTGGAAACGAGGAAACTAAATAAAAGCCTGCCTATGGAACAGAGACCCATGCTCCCCTAACCAGCTTGCTTTTACTCATCTGGCTCTGAGTAAGCAGGCAGCCAAGTTTATAACCCTCAAGGCAGGAGACTTGAGGATTATAATTATTATTTTCAATCCTGACATTTGGGAGTCACTCATTGAGAAATCTAGCTCATGCCCCAAACACGCTCCCAGTGGAGCTCTATCAATTAGATAGCTCCCGCCACCCCAGCTTCCAAATAGCTTTAGAGTGGCTCATCACTTAGTATGTCTTTACAGCCAAGGAGATGAAGGAGAGCCTTTAACACAAAAGGCAGAGACCAAAACAAACAAAGAAAACAGAGACAATGCTCGATGCAGAGAATGACACTATCCTCAGAAAGAAAAATGGAAGAACTTGTAGCTAGGAAACAAGAACAGAATGCTATTTAAAAGGGGGAAAAAAAATCAGAGAACTGCTCTTGAAAATTAAAATGTGGAGGCCAAAATTTTAGCAAGAGAATAATCATCAAATGAAATTTTCATGGAAATCCAATACAAAATAGGTTAAATGGTATTTTATTAGCACAAATGTATGTGTGGCTTCTGAGTAGCTGGGAGTCCCCACAAGGATGATGGGCACGTACTCAAATCTCTCTCTGCGGCTGCTCCTGCTGTTCTGCTCTACTCATACTCTGAATCTTTCTTTGGGGTGTTATTCCCATTTTTCTGCCTAAGTCCACTGGAGCTCATGCTTCTTAATGCAGTAATACAAATAATATCTCTAAAGTGAAGATGTTTTCAGGGAATTCCCTGGCAGTCCAGTGGTTAGGACTCAGCACTTTCACTGCTGGGGCCTGGGTTCTGTCCCTGGTCAGGGAACAAAGATCCCCCAAGCTGCATGGTATGGTCAAAAAATAATAATAATAATAATAATAATAATAGTAAAGATATCTCACCAAACAGGAATTGGGTTTCAGGGTTGGCTGATTCAGTGGCTGGAAAGGGGACAGTGACCCCTGTACTAATTGAGTTCTTAAAAACCATGTGCATTTGTCACTTTCACTTTCTTAAAAATACTATTGGTGCTACAGAAAGAAAAAGATCAGACATACTGAAATGGGCACATGCCAGATTTTAACACATTGGAGACCACTGATGCATTAACTTGTGCTGTGCGATCAAGAAATTTTGTATAGGCCACCTGCCATGTCTGTGCATTTAAATACACTTCTTTTTAATGCATCATTGTTTAGGAAGGTCAAAGCTCTGCCTTGGCCTTTTAAAATTCAAGCCTGTCCATTCTTGTACATTTATGCAAGGGACTACACCTCTACAGCACCCACTCTCTACGCTCAAATGTCCAGCAAGATCCAGGCATTTGTTCACATATTCTAATGAGTGAATGAATAACAAATTCAGAAGATACTATTTGTGATTCCACTTTGAAACAAACATTTCCTGCTAATCATCTTTCAGGTTTTTGGATTAAATTTAACTGGACAGTATGCTGAGATTGCAAGATGTTTTAAAATTTTAAAATAATTTATCATTATTTAGCTGTATCAGTCAGGATTTTTCTCAATACTATATAACCAAAATAAAACAAAGGAGTAAGTAGACTGTTGAGGCCTGACAAAGACTGCAAACGTCATCCATGACTCCCAATTTCACATATGTATCAAAACAGCTTCATCTTATCATTCACTATTTTTATGTGTAGTTGTTACAAATCTAAAACCTTAACATACATTTGTGCTAATAAAATGCCATTTTAATTATTTTACATTGGGATACCAAACATTTCATTTGACAAAATGACTCTTCTGCTAAAAGGTTTCATTACCAACTGCCTACACTGTGCAAAATTAGGAAACATCAGATTATGTTACAAAATCAGAGTCTGAAAAGTAATCCATTTTTCCGGTGAAATAATAGATTTTGAAGGAGGGTAGTTGCCAGAGATGTTAAAATGGAAAGTTGATAGGGTTAATTTTACACAGCAAAATTTGTTAGGATCTATAAGGAAAGTGAGTCAAAGTATATATGGCTCCCTGAGTTAAAATGTAACTAATTTTCAAAGTTATGCATTTTATTAAAAAAAAATTAGTTCACTTATTTAAAACTTCAAAACAAAATTGGCTATCCAAATTACATATTTTATAATATTGCCATCTAAGTACTTCCTTTGTGAGATGTAGTAGAAAAACAGGATTCAGAGTCAAAAGATGAATTTGAGTTCTAGTACTTAGGAAAGAAATTCCTCATTCAGGTCATTACCATGATAGAACACAGCCACCTCACCAGAGTGGTGAGAGGAATGAAAGGAACAAATGGATAGTGCATGTGATGTAGCAAACTATTATAAAATGAGAGTTAATATTTTATTTTTAGATTATATTTCCCCATCTTGGACAACATCATGGTCTTGGTTTAATAGAGGTCCTAAATAAGCAATCAGCATAAAACTCTTCTGTAGGTCTAAAGTAGTCATATCAATGTGAAGAGTCAACACTGAAACTCTTAAGCCTTTCTACATTATTCCAACGATGTTATGCTATTATGCAAAGGACATATGCTACTTATAAGTAAACAGATACAATCTCAATCTGTTTTGACTGTTTCATCACAGTATGTCATTTTTCAGAAATGAAACGTGACAATGATGTATAGAGGGTTAAAAGATTTTCTACAAGTTTTTAATGTATTGTTTAAACTACACTATTAACAGTAAACTCTTACAAAGATGTTTTATGATTACATCATAACAAGCAATTGTTTACTGGGACAAAGAAGATGTGCTAAAAGACAAATGAATTATTATAATTAAATATGCACAGCTTATTGATATCTTTCGTAAAACAAAAAGACTGGGATATATCCACTGAAGTTTAGGCATTCTGCCATCACTTCTGTTACCAACTGGAGTCAAAGTTTTAAAATTCCTGTGATCTTGAATGTCTTGTTAAGTGTTAGAGGGCTTTTGTTTTTCTTTTAGCCACTAGACTTTTCAGGAAAAATTCACCTATTTAGGAAAAATAAAAATACATTAATAGCAATTTAAAGTAAATTTCAGAATAATTATACTTCAGTGTTTCCCTTTAAAGAAGACTTTTGTATTTATTGGTGTTTTTCTCTTTTCAAATCTCAATGGCAATAATTTTCTAACCTCACATATCCCCCATATCTTTGGTACTTTCCTCAACCATAATGCTTAGTCATTATTCTTTTTCTTTTAAAAGAGGTTTTTTTTCATAAATTTATTTATTGTTCATTTTTGGCTGCATTGTATTTTTGTTGCTGCGCGCGGGCTTTCTCTAGTTGTGGTGACCGGGGGGCTACTCTTCGTTGTGGTGCGCGGGCTTCTCACTGTGGTGGCTTCTCTTGTTGTGAAGCATGGGCTCTAGGTGCGTGGGCTTTAGTAGTCGCAGCATGTGGGCTCAGTAGTTGTGGTGCACGGGCTTAGTTGCTCCACGGCATGTGGGATCTTCCCAGACCAGGGCTCAAACCTGCGTCCCCTGCATTGGCAGATGGATTCTCTTTTTTTTTTAATTATTTGTTTAATTTATTTATTTTTGGCTGTTTTGGGTCTTTGTGGCTGTGCGCAGGCTTTCTCTAGTTGCAGTGAGTGGGGGGTACTCTTCATTGCGGTGCACCGGCTTCTCATTGCGGTGGCTTCTCTTGTTGCGGAGCACGGGCTCTAGGCACTCGGGCTTCAGGAATTGTGGCTCGCGGGCTCTGGAGCGCAGGCTCAGTAGTTGTGATGCATGGGCTTAGTTGCTCTGCAGCATGTGGGATCTTCCTGGACCAGGGCTTGAACCCGCATCCCCTGCATTGGGAGGCAGATTCTTAACCACTGCACCACCAGGGAAGCCCAGCGGGTGGATTCTTAACCACTGCACCATCAGGGAAGTCCCTAGTCATTATTCTTAAAAAACTTTTTCTATCACTACAATTTTTACCATTACTCTTTCTAGTAAAGAAATATTATGAAGGGTGACCCTATTGTATCTGTGGGCTGCTTCTGTGCATTTATTCCACTTCACGTGCACCATCTATTCCTCATCACCGACAAAGTATTGCTGTTGGCACAATTCATTTCAGAGAGCAATTTTGCTGCATTATTAGCCTGGATCTGATGTTTATAAAACAGACCTTGCTGCAGTTGAGCAGATTCATTTGATGGCATCTCTTTAGCTTATTCCCCTCTAGGGAAGCAAGAGCTCTCATTTATAATGGGCTTGCTTTCTCTCCACCCCCTAAGACGTGCCTATGCACTAAGTTAGCTGCTCAGAGGGGGCACTTTCACTTTTCAGGTCATTAGGGTTCCATTTAGTCTATCACTGTTATAGCACGGCTCAAAGCTTATTGGCAGAGTTCAGCACTGCAGGCCCGACTTTATGAGGAGTCTGATGAACTTCTCTGCCATCTTAATACATGAGTAGAATTGTGATGATTGTATCTGTACATAATCACCAAGAATCCTATGACTCATAACCTTGCCAAGTAATGGAGAGAATAATCCATGCTGCCCCATGCCTCATCTAAATCTGGTAAGAGTAGAACCATATTATCAGATCCTAATCCATCATCTAAATCTAATACTTTGACCTTTTACTGGTAATTTTAAAGGAATTAAAAAGTTTATAATTCACTTCCTCATAATTGTTAGAAATTTTCCTTACCAAAAACAAAAACAAACGAAACAAAAAACATACAAAAAAAACCCAAACCAACAAAATAAAAAGTCCTTTCAAATGACATTATTCTACTTTGACCACCCTGGAAGCTGATGTTGGTCCTATCCTTTATATATATTTTTAGCTTGCCAATAGTGCTCCTTAAAGAATAAATCACTTATCATTATTGGTTTCCAAAATTCCCACATCCTGTCAGTCAGTGTTGAATCAAATTCTTGGGTTTTATAACTAAGATAAGCTGTTGTTAGTTCATTAAAATGTCTTCAGTTTCTTTACAGGAACACACTGAATATTACTAACATCGGAACATTAATTTTTACAAATAGAATTTATGCCTAATTTTAACATATCTAGGATTTAGACGGCACTATGTAAGTCATTTAAAAGATCATTAATGGTATAACATGGTTTGGACATACCCAAAAAACAACTAGCTGTTTATTCTTGTAATGGCCATTACCACATGACTTTATCTCTTGAAAAAGGCTATTAGGACTTCCCTGGTGGCACAGCGGTTAAGAATCCGCCTGCCAATGCAGGGGACACGGGTTTGATCCCTGGTCCAGGAAGATCCCACATGCTGTGGAGCAACTAAGCCCATGCTCCACAGCTACTAAGCCTGCGCTCTAGAGCCCATGAGCCACAACTGCTGAGCCTGTGCTCTAGAGCCCGTGAGCCACAACTGCTGAGCCCGCGTGCCACAACTACTGAAGCCTGTGCGCCTACAGCCTGTGCTCCGCTACAAGAGAAGCCACCGTAATGAGAAGGCTGTGCACCGCAATGAAGAGTAGCCTCCGCTCGCCACAACTAGAGAAAGCCCGTGTGCAGCGATGAAGACCTAACGCAGCCAAAAATGAATAAATAAATTAAAAAAAGAAAAAAAGAAACTATCTTTTATTTTTATAAGTCAGCTCAAGCTACTGATCAAAATAAGAGCCGAAATTACAGAGGTAAAAAAACTGCATTGTAGGACTTCCCTGGTGGCGCAGAGTGGTTAAGAATCTGCCTGCCAATGCAGGGGACAGGGTTCAATCCCTGGTCGGGGAAGATTCCACATGCTGCGGAGCAACTAAGCCCGTGCGCCACAACTACTGAGCCTGTGCTCTAGAGCCCGTGTGCCACAACTACTGAAGCCTGTGCACCTAGAGCCTGTGCTCCGCAACAACAGAAGCCACAGCAGTAAGAAGCCCATGCACCGCAAGGAAGAGTAGCCTCCGCTTGCCGCAACTAGAGAAAGCCCGTGTGCAGCAACAAAGACCCAATGCAGCCAAAAGTAAATAAATAAATTAATAAGTTAAAATAAATAATTGCACTGTAGATAATAAAATTACACTAAACATTTCCATAGGGAAAATAACCTTATGGATTTTTTTTCCTGTTGCTTCTGGGAGGAAAGACACAAAGATATTAATGCAAGCAGCAATGCTGTCAAATAGATACTTACCCTTACGGAGCAAAGTTCCTAAAGATATTTCAGGAAAAAAAAAATTTTTTTTCTTCCCCACAAAAGACAACCACAGCTATTATCATTTTAATGTGGAAAATTACAGACTAAATAGAACCATGCTCTGCAGTCTAACTTACCTGCTTTATATGAAGAACGCACCAGAGGGCCACTTGCAGTGTAATGAAATCCAAGTTCATTTCCTACTTTTTCCCAGTATTTGAACTTTTCAGGAGTAATGTATTCTTCAACCTAGATTTAAAGAATTAATTCTAGATTCTAGAATTTTCCTAAATCATTTCGGTTCTATACAAAAATCTACTTGTTGGCTACTCGGTCAGAATGTAATTATAGTGAAATTAGAGAATAGGGGAAACATATCAATTTGGAATTATATTAGCTATTCCAAAAGGGAAAGAAAATGAGACTATTTGTAGAGATTATATATCTGTATCATTCCTTTATTGACCAACAGGTACAATCAAAAATTAGCTACACCTATTTCTATAAGATTCCTGACAGAAAAAAAAAAAAAAAAAAAGATTCCTGAGGACAAGACTGTGTTACTCATCTTGTATCTTCTGCTCGGCACTGTGTCTGGCACATGGTCACTACTCAGGAAATGTTTTTTGAATGAATGAATAAATGTCCAATATAGAAATAGAGAGACCTACTTTTCTTTCTTACTTCACCTCTGGCTCTCATATAATTCTAAAACAAATCACAAGATCACCAAGTGTGAATGAACACAACTTTCCAACTTAAAAATTTTTTTCCTGAAGGTCACTTAAGTTATACAATTTTGGGCGCAGCAAATAAATGCCAGTGTAGCTGCTTTATGCAGATAATAAAATGGAAACTGGAACTTAGAAATATACACGGAACACTACACTAAAAAGCCAGCAGCTTCTTAATTTTACCTAAAGAAAATAAAGATTTAATTCAAATTACCATTAAACACTTGGCAATTTATGGTAGTTGTACCTTAAGGTGGCGCTTTGTTGGCTGCATATATTGTCCTAAGGTCAAACAGTCCACATCTGCTTCACGAAGTACTACAGGAAAAAAAGCACACGTTGCAATAGCAGATGTTTTTACAATGCTAACTGTATGCATTGTTGTAAAGAGCAGCTTTTAATTATTATTTGAACTTATTACTCTTTGCACCAATAAATAACTGTAAGTTGGCCAAGGATCTTCAGGTAAAATAAAAGCTTTCATATTTTAAAATTTAAGAAGTGCAAGAATCACAAAGCAAATGGATTTAATGGACTAAGGTTCAGCGAAGTCCAAAGCACACCATGTTGTGTAACAATTCTATAAGTAAGCACTTCCTCAAAGGCCTGAATTCATCCTAGTCATCTTTGGATTGTCAGTGCTTGACAGAGCTCCTGGTACCTGGCTGGACTCTTTAAAAACTGTCTAATGAGTGAATAAGTGGACAAAATCATGTTTTTAGTTGATGAAAGGCTAAGAAATAAAATGGGATGCAAATTTCATATCCTGAGCATCCTGTACATCATTCCATGAAGTTTTAAGAAAACATACTTCCTTTCCTGCTGTTTACAACATATACTATACATATGTTCTCACTGGCACTTTCACTGAGACTATGGAGAAAGCATAACAGGTCCTTCAAAGTGGGACTCCTGCTATTACTCAAATTAAATGGAAAAGAGTTTTCATTTTCAATTTATTTACCTTTCATCGTTGCATATACTTGCTCGTCATTCTCACCTAAACCCAACATTATAGATGTTTTAGAAATAACATCAGGTCGAACTTCCTTGGCATGTTTCAGTATGCGTAGAGACTGGTCAAAATTGGCCCGGGGATCACGAACCTTCCTTGAAAACAGCAAAGCTGTTGTCAGCATGAATAACCACAAGCTCAACTAAGTACATAATTATGCAAGCAACCTGAAAGACCAGAAAAGTACATTCTGGACATTATGCTACATCATATGGTTCAATGGTAACATTTTTGCACAAATGCCTAAGTGCTACTTTAGGAAAGAAAATCAGGCTTCACTAGGCCCCCAACTCTGTTGACTTTTCAGGCCTTTCAAGCCTGGGGCAGAGAAAATGAGAATGGAAGTAATGAATGAAGTAATTCATTTTATGAATTACTCATTGAGAAACCAGGATTCCGAAGCTGAGAATAAGTGATTAGAAGAGTAGTCAAGAGAGAAGGGGAAAAGTGGAAGAAAATCTCGATACTGAACAAAGAAAAAACCGTTTACCCTGAACCATTTCAGAGGAATGAAACTTTTATGTTCATTTCTAAAGACTAAGCTGCCCTCTGCTGGTAAGTATATAGCTTGACATCTCTTAGGTAAAAAAATACATGATTCTGGAATTTTCACTGCAAAGGATAATGTTTTTTATTTATTATTTTTTAAAATTAATTAATTTAATTTTTGGCTGTGTTGGGTCTTCGTTGCTGTGCGTGGGCTTTCTCTAGTTGTGGTGAGTGGGGGCTACTCTTTGTTGCAGTGCACTGGCTTCTCATTGCAGTGGCTTCTCTTGTTGCGGAGCACGGGCTCTAGAGCACAGGCTCAGTAGCTGTGGCGCACGGGCTTAGTTGCTCCGCAGCCATGTCGTATCTTCTGGGACCAGGGCTTGAACACGTGTCCCCTGCATTGGTAGGTGGATTCTTAACCACTGTACCACCAGGAAGTCCCGGATAATGTTTTTAAAATGAAAACAGAGAAACTGGCACCCACTGGTGGTGGTATCATGAGATATGACAGGGTTGGAACAGGCTGTGTGCTAGACTTCAACAGGGGCCAAACCAACATGGCTTAAATGGATAAGGCCCAAAGGACACAAAGTTGGTGATGTTAAATCAGCCTTCATTTGAATTCTAATGTACCTTTATTCTGTGTAATTGATTTATTGTTATGGTTGTTATTTTTAATCAGAGACCAGTTCACAGGGAAGAGAGGAAACAAATTAATAAATTTTAAAATAATCACAGAGACTTCTCTGGTGGTCCAGTGGGTAGGACTCCATGCTCCCAATGCAGGGGGCCCAAGTTTGATCCCCGGTCGGGGAACTAGATCCCACATGCATGACACAATGAAGATCCCTCATGCAGCAACTAAGACCAGGTACAGCCAAGATAAATAAATAAATAAATATTAAAACACACACACACAATTGATAATAAGGAAATTACTTTTTGGAAGTTATTTCTCCACTGAATTCAAGTCATGCTCCCTAATATATTTATGATTTAGTGGAAATCCTGGTTATTGTTTATCCTACTTCTTTCTTTAACACAGAATAATGTATAGAACCTAATAAAATCACTATCAAATGCTTTACTAAAATAATGAAAATGAATTAATCTTGTCCAAAATTTTTCATTTTTCTGAAATATGAATGTACTTATTGATGTAGAATAACAATCTGTAATTATTCCTAACTACTAAAATCATTAGGAAGAGTAAGACAGCATAGTATCTACTTTTTAAAAGAGATCTGAAATACATCTGAGTGTACTAGGTTTTTCTTCAGCATCATTTACTGCATATATTATTGCCAAGTGGATAGTTAAAAGTCTTTTTTTAGAACTACAATCAAAGCAATTGCTCAAGTAAGTTTTTCTTCTTGAAAACTGTTCTTTGAAAAAAACAGCTCGTTGGTACCTGCAATGATACTTTACAAAAAAAAAAAAGAAAGAAAAAAAAGATGCTCATTATGTGTGTGTGTACCAAAACGTATACACACATGTATAAATATATAAGTATATATATTATACTTAGATGTTAGTAATTGATACTACTAGGTGGAAATATTATGGGTGATGTTTACATTCTTTTTGTTGGCTACATTTTTTAATTTTTCTGCAACAGACATATGTTGTTTTTGTTTAAAAACAGAGTTCACTTTATAAAAGCGAATTACAAAGTTCTCCCCTGAAACAAGTGAGAAAATGTAGCAGATTCTGACCCTCCAAACTTCCCAACATTACTCTGTATATGAAATCACCTTTGTAATTCTGGAACTGTTTCTATATTATGTGCATACACATCTAATCCTGACAGAGCAACTTTTTCTATTGCTTTAAGATCTCCTCGGAAATCAGGGGTGAGACATTCCACAAGGATTTTCGGATTCCTAGGGTGAAAAAGAGATAAGTGTCAAACTGAGGAAAAGAATTGACATAACTGTTGATCAAAATAGAAGTCACCAGTACTCATTCAGTATCAGTTTCAACACGGTAAGCTTTAGAACCTTGCCAAGAATAGCATGAACACAAACGTTTATATATGAACTGTTAAATGAAAAACAAACAAAAAAAACCCCCAAAAAACCAAACAAACCTATAACATCAAATAATATGCACATTGTGGTTAAAACACATCTGCATGTAAATAATGATCAGAATAAATTTTGGTAAATTTTGGGATTATATAGAATTTTAAACTTTATTAAGTAGGTATTAAAAAATTGTTTAAAGGAATTAAAATACAAATATAAAACATTAAATATAAAATAACCTTTGTATTTTTTTAGAAAATAAATTGGGATATCTCTTATGTGAACGCAAATATTAATTCCTTTAATTCTGCATTCTTTTAAAATTCATGAATAGTGCCCTCCTCGCGTCCTCTAGACAAATATTTCACAAGTGCTCTGACCTTTAAAAACTATCTTCTGAGTTGCTGAGTCATGAGCTTTGCTTAAATGAAATACAAGCTAAACATTAATCTTCCTATTTATATTCTGGCTATATTTATGCATTCAAGCATTAAAATATGAACTAGGTCATAAAGCTGTTCCCTTTGACAAGTAGTAGAAATGACTGGGAAACTAAAACTTTTTCACAAACCCAACTGCAAAGTTTTTTTTGGAGCTGTTTCATGCGAGAACAGATGTAGAAAGGACCACATACACACCCTCCCATGGATACAAGAGATGTTCAAAGAACACATAACTCACTTTTTTAACTACAAGTTGAGACTCATTAGTAGTTTGTCAGATCAATTTTGTGGGTGGCAAACAAAACTTTTTTTAAATGAACTATAAAAAATTAAAATAGAAAATATTGGGGGAATCACTGAAAAAATATTTACTGAGGGTGCTAGACTAGTACTGAGCTGTAGAAAATAAGCATAGGACTTTCCTGGTGGTGCAGTGGTTAAGAATCCGCCTGCCAATGCAGGGGACATAGGTTCGAGCCCTGGTCCAGGAAGATTCCACATGCCGTGGAGCAACTAAGCCCGTGCACCACAACTACTGAGCCTGCGCTCTAGAGCCCGCAAGCCACAACTACTGAAGCCCGCGCACCTAGAGCCCATGCTCCACAACAAGAGGAGCCACCGCAATGAGAAGCCCACACAGCACAATGAAGAGTAGCCCCCGCTCGCCACAACTAGAGAAAGCCCGCGCAGCAATGAAGACCCAACGCAGCCAAAAATAAATTAATTAATTAAAAAAAATAAACTCCTTTTAAAATGCTTTTTAAATACATAGAATTTACATGTTAATAAAATGTGAGTTATGGGTGAAATTCCCAGGGCATATCAATAGTGATAAAATTTATATCAAGATTACATATTTTAACAATGTGGGAGTTTATCTCATCCTAACTTCTTCTAGATGATGGTTTATTTAAATCAGTGCTAGGAAGATTAGTTTTATACTTCTTATAAAATTACTCAAAGTTTAGACTGATACTCAAATATGAAGGAGGGGCTCTATAGACTAAAGGTCCATGAATAAGTTTGTGTCCCTACATCCCTAAAATTTCTGCAAATATGTATCTGTATGTTTGAATACGACTTTTCTGGAGAAAAGACCACATAATTTCCAGCAGATTATGAGACAGGTTTATAATCCCCACAAAAGGTTAATAACCACTGCTTTAAGGTAAAGACCTAAAATAAACTGAATTTACATGGATCAAAAGTCCTTAAATTACACAAGCAAATGCAAAAACAAGTAAGTACCTTTCCTTTAAGTAAGACACAGTCTTTGCAAAGTGCTCAGCTCCTCCATCAGGCATATCTAGAAACAAAAGAGTCCATTGCTTAAGATGATGTCCTAACTTGATAAGAGCCAATTTCTGGAAGAGGTAATGATGATGCACTAACCATCTCGATCCACAGACGTCAGGACTACATAATCCAGACCCCACTCTGCAATTGCCTTTGCAGTATTGTAGGGCTCATTGGCATCCAGTGGAGGTGGATTTCTTGCAGTCTTAACAGAACAAAATCTACAACCTCTTGTACATGTGTCACCCATCAACTAGAATAGAGATGTTACAATTTAAATCAAATAAACAGATGACTTAGAGAATGTAATGTTAAGGGAATAAAACTGCAATGAATGTATAAACTTTGATTCTGTTTTTAAGAAATTTAAAACATTCAAAGCTAAACAATACAGTTAAGGAATACAAACATATATGGTAAAACTAAAGAAAAAGAAAGGCAAGGGATAAAACCAGAGATCTCCATTATGGAGTATTCAGAATCACTCCTTCCTTCAAGAATTAACATTGCATAACTTAGATAAACTCTCTGCTTGGCTCTGTATTATTCCAGAAGGAGCTCTATCTCATAAGAATCCCCAGCTTCTCGTCTAAATAGTCTCTTGCTGATATAACTCAACAGTTTATCAGACATTCCCCAGATAAGTATGAACTTTCAGTTGCACATAATTTATTTATTTATTTATTTATTTTTTTTTTGCCGGTCACGGGCCTCTCACTGTTGTGGCCTCTCCCGTTGCGGAGCACAGGCTCCAGACGCGCAGGCCCAGCGGCCATGGCTCACAGGACCAGCCGCTCCGCGGCATGTGGGATCTTCCCGGACCGGAGCACGAACCCGCGTCCCCTGCATCGGCAGGCGGACTCTCAACCACTGCGCCACCAGGGAAGCCCGCACATAATTTATATTTAACCCAATACTTCAATCTCCAAACTCCTCTGTATAAATAATATGGTAGATTGCATTGTTAATCCCATTTCTTACTCTATCATATTAAGATTATACATCTCACCCACTGCCATGTAACTTGCAGGACCCGCCTACTTGGGGAGGAAGTTATGTCTCTACTCCCACTCATGCTTGGCTTGAGTGGCTTATTTTGGCCAATAGAATGATAGCAGCCATGATGAAGCAGAAACCTCAAATGTGCATGGATGGCTTGCCCTCTTGTGCTCCTTCCATCCTCCATGATAAGAATATGCCTTGGAGAGCCACCGGTCCAGGAATAAAGCTCTCTAGAGCAGACCTGAATCCAACCTACTTCCTGGAGTCCAGCTTAGCCCAGTCAAGAACAGATGAACACAGGCCAACTGAAAAGTCCCATGAGGGAGAAAAATAAATGCTTATTATTTAAGGGGCAACATGAATAACAAGTTAAGCCAACATGAAGAACATTTCCAAAAATTAATAGAAGAGATATGTCAAGGCAGCACATGATTAACCATCAGGTAGATGGAAGAATCAATAACAGACTTATTCAGAGAAGGGTGAGATCATAACAGCCTGGATTATTCTGTCGGGTTTTTTCCCACATTTCTCATAAACTCATATGTAACAAGAAATCTGATCAGAGATTCATAATGTACATTTGTAGGAGAAAGACACAAAACATTTCCTTTCAGTCTCTAGACTTTAGAATTTGAGGCTGGGCTTACCATGATTGTGGCAGTGGCAGTGGCATGTTCTCCGCCCCCCCAACACTCTCCAATATTGGGACATCGAGCTTCCTCACACACCTGTGGGTAAAAGGGAACTGAATACGGTCAGGTTGAAAATACTTACCAATTGAGCAAATTAGTCAACAGGCATGTTTACACTATCCATTCTTCACAGCATATTTATGAAGAAATTCACTATTCGAAAATGCTGTTAAAACTGTCGAAGTATATAGATATTAGGATTCCATTTTTAAATTAAAAACTATATGAAGGTGGCTTCCCTCGTGGCGCAGTGGTTAAGAATCCGCCTGCCAATGCGGGGGACACGGGTTCGAGCCCTGGTCCGGGAAGATCCCACATGCAGCGGAGCAACTAAGCCCGTGCGCCACAACCACTGAGCCCGGGCACCTAGAGCCCCGAACCTCGCCACTGCAATGAGAAGCCCATGCACCGCAACGAAGAGTAGCACCTGCTCGCCACAAGTAGAGAAAGCCCACACGTAGAAACGGAGACCCAACGCAGCCAAAAGTAAATAAGTAAACTTTAAAAAAAAAACAAAACAAACCCTATATGAATGTATATATTTTACATGTGCAAATAAAAAGCCCTGCAAGGGTATATGTTGAACAGTTAAAGTGGTATAACAGTTAAACATTTGAGATTGCACATAGGATGCTTCACATTTAATATACCCTTTCCAACAAGCATGTACTTAATTTGTAATATAAAACACACAAAAACCCTCATTCCCGAAATTGCAGAAAACATTTTTTTTTGTTTGTACTGTTAAATGAAAGGTTAAAAAATACAATTACTTTTTGTTTCTTTTGCAGGGAAAATAATCTTTAAATGTATTTCCTTTACTGAGAGTAATGTATCACTAAACATCTTTATTTACTTTCCTTGCTATTTTTGATATGTATTTTATTAATTTTTAAGTTACATATATATGGAAAAATTACGGCTTCTGGTAAAGAGGGATATTTAACCCTCTGATAACTTACTGTATGAAGATTTAAATTCCGCAATGT
Source organism: Neophocaena asiaeorientalis asiaeorientalis (assembly GCF_003031525.2). Taxonomy (NCBI): domain Eukaryota; kingdom Metazoa; phylum Chordata; class Mammalia; order Artiodactyla; family Phocoenidae; genus Neophocaena; species Neophocaena asiaeorientalis. The sequence continues at coordinate 6,650,940 of NW_020175670.1, forward strand.
ATTTTTCAGTTTATTGTAATTTTTCCCCATGGGAATCTCTGTCTTTAGCCATGGAGGTAGTCTTAACCTGAGGAAAGCCAAATATAACTATACATTAACAAGTATGTTCCCAAATAATCACACAGCTTTGAAGTTACTCTGCTCTATTACAATTCCTAGTTAGGAATTTTCCCCCCATAATCCTGGATTAACTCTTTTAATTTCTGCCATAGGAGTAATAACAGAGAATGAAATTTAGATTTGCTCAAACCACTTTAGAAAACACCTATAACTGTGTCTAGCAGGGCACTGTGCTCATGTCTACTTTTGCAAAGGCACAGAGTAACACCATCCCAATAAAAAAATGAAGAAGCTTTTGAACATCTCATTCCCTAAAAAATAATACTGACAAAAAGTTCTATATTTGTTCAGATTAAGGAGAGACCCCCACAAGTGGACTTTCTGCTCTACATTCTAGATTTTGATAGTTATGAAGTAGAAAAAAATCTAAAATTTTGAGTGAAGACTACATTTCCTCAGGTTCCCTTTGACTTCCACCCACTTGTGATCTATAAGTTGCTAGGTAAAGTATCTCCCAATACAATTTGCTCTCTGCACTAAATTCCCTTACAATTCTTTTAAACTAAGGCATGCTATCCATAGATCATATGTACATTGACTAGGCGAAGCAACAAGTTAGATCACCGACACCCAGTAACAATGAAAAACTTATTAAAGTGTAATAGACTAGTAACAAGGTGATAATCTCTGCTCTCTGAAGAAATTTGTTGCTGGGTGGAAAATGGGAGATGGTGGTGTAGGATGGCTAAGTCCTAGGAAGGTTGAAGAAAAACTGTCAGAGGGCAGAGAGAAAAGAAATAGATTCCAACAATCTCACCTATTCACCTATTCTGTTTGTTATCACTTCTTTCTAATGATGTTTAGCTAAATTTAACAAGCTGATTAAAAATATACCCTAGGGCTTGGTTATATCTGAAAATGATGCACTATGAAGAAATGGGACATTAAAATTACCTCAAAATTTCAATTACCTTTCTCCTTTCTGGCGTTTTAAGTCTCCTTTATATTCGTCCCAGGTGCTCTTGTCTGCTAGATCACCAGATACAAAATCTTGAAGGTCTGGTCCATTCTGCAAAAATTTCTTTTTTTTATCTGGCAAGGAACTTACTTCTCTGACTGGACTGCATAAATATCTTCCAAATACCTAAACAAAGGGTTCATTATGACATTTATTTAGTGGGGTTTGGAATAACTTAGTTTTAACCTATTTTAATACCTAAAAGAGTAAAGCCCAGAGAACTGATTCAGAAATTATGTCAAACTATTTACAAGCTCTGTGTAGGAGCTGAGAATCTAAGATTAAGGAGGACCCAAGGGGAACAAACCAAACCTAAAGGAGAATGGGAGCTGACCATTTCCTGCTGGATTTAGAATAGATTTGGAAACCACTGGAACTGGCTAACATGCCACACTTTTCATGTAACCCATTTAGGTACTAAAAGTCTGTTTTTCAAGTTTAAATTGCAATAAGGGAGAAGACGCTACAGCTTTGAATTTTCTATTCCTGACTTGAGTCAAGGACGTTTAAATGAAATTTGAAGTAAATCTCTCTGCTTTGGACTTTGGATAAGCATATGTGTTAAAACGTAGAAGTGCTCAACTAGTTTCACAGAACTTGAAGAAGGGAAACCAAACCTAATGTTTTAATTTTCTAGGTTACATTTTGTGTTTAAAGAAGGAAGTCACTCAATATGTATTTGACCATAAGAAGCCATTGGCTTCTAGATCTGAACACACACGGACAAGACAGCCAAAACACTAAAAAATTCAAGTCAGTACTTATAAAGCAAAAGAACCTTCAAGAATTAAAAAAAAAAATACAGTGCCTATTAATGCTGCACGATTGCTACTGTACTTGCCCAGGTCTCCCACTCGAGTCTAGAGCATAGATTTGGGTTCTAATTGCCCAAACTGGTGTCTAGTACACAAGAGCTCAACACAAAGTAGTAATCTGGAGTGCTCACCGCAGTGGTCCTATAACGCTCCAATAAATACAGAGTACAAATCACTGATACGCAGAAAAAAAGCTCTCAGTGCCAGCCCGAGAGACCTATAAACAAACCAGTACCAGAGACTTAACCTCGTTGGGGTGTCGGAAGAAGTAAATGAGATACCACAAGAAAAATGTTTAGAACAGTACGTGGCTTGAAGTAAACACTCAGTAAGTGCTGGCATTATTGGGCGCTCTAAAGGGATGGGAGCCCCCTCCACCCCACGCCCGCACCCTGCTCGCCCCGCAGCTCACCCGGGGGCCCACGGTGCGGACCACGCCCCCGCAGCGTGGAGACATCCCTCTCTTTTTTTTCTAGCAGGGCCGAGCGATCACTAATTCCCGAGAAAAAAAGATGGAAAAACCGTCACTCGATTTATGACCGACCAGCTGAGCCACACCTGACCCTGTGGAACCTGCGCTGCTCCGCGATTGGCTGCTTTAGCCTAGTAGCGTCGCGCGCTTATGACGCCATACGCAGTACTCTTACGGCCTATAAGAACGTGATGACGAAAGACGCTCTCTCTTTGCCGCATCTACTGCGAGGTGAGGTTGGTTACTGTAATCGGTGGGCCTTGGGAATCTGAAGCCATCGGCTCAGGGAAAGCCAGCGGCGCCAGTCTGGCCCTCGGAAACCCTATTTTGGTTGTCTTCCCATGCGGCGAACGCCGTATGAATTTGGTGGCGATGGTATTCGAGCCCTGTGCTGGGCTTTTAGGCCTACTCCCGCTCCACAGCCTTGCCGGGATGGCGCCGGCTTGATGGAAGTCCCAGGGTTGCGTTGAGCGGGAGTTGGCCCGTTCGGCTTATAACACCCGCAGAGGAGCTGCTCCTTCCAGGCCAGAGCGTAGTGGGGGCCGCTCTCCCTGTTGGTCCTCCTGTATCCTTCCCGGGATTTTTGCCTGCGGTCTCCGGTAGGAGTGGAGGTCCGTGCATCGTAGTTTGGTCGAAAACAGGTCCTCTGCGGCCTTCTTACCCCAAGTGTTTGTGTTTCAGAATGAAGACCATTCTCAGCAATCAGACGGTCGACATTCCAGAAAATGGTACGAGACTTGGTGCTTGCATTTTTCTTACATCTTTACTACACGCTCTATACCTTGTTCCGAGACCTCACGAATACGTTCTCTCCTAGTCGACATTACTCTGAAGGGACGCACAGTTATTGTGAAGGGCCCCAGAGGCACCCTGCGGAGGGACTTCAATCACATCAATGTAGAACTCAGTCTCCTTGGGAAGAAAAAGAAGAGGGTGAGTTTTTGTTTTTTGACACTTCAGTTGCTTGTTTGGAAGGTTGTGATTTAAGAGCATCAAATTGGGTTGCTTTTAAAATTATGGAATTGAGGTTCAGTGTTTTAACTTAAAATTTGGTGTCCAGAAGTGTAACTAGTTTCGGTGTTGTTGCTTCAGTGAAATTGGAAAACGAGATTCTGAACAGAGTGTGTTATAAAAGATCAATACTAGTAGTTGTCATTTGTATCAAGTATTATTGCTGTTACAAGTTAAGTTTATTTTTCTTCTGATTGTTTTGTAAGAATCTTAGGAATGCAGCAGTAGATCTTTTAAACCTGGTATTTTAGTTTTCCAGGAGTGAAGTTTGATGCAGCTTCTACAAAACTTGTGTTCTGGGTTTTCATTCCTTTGGGAAGTAGTAGTGTACCTATAATGTACAGTAACAAAAATGTGAATTGAGGGCTTTGTGGTTTAATTTTTCCTTGAAAATCGTGTTTTAATTTGGGCAAATAATAGAATCTAGAGTACTTACTGTGAATAAATGGACTTTTTTCCAAGCCTACTTACTACCGGAAAGAATTTTCTAAAGTTTTTGTTCTGTTACAGCTCCGGGTTGACAAATGGTGGGGGAATAGGAAGGAACTGGCCACTGTTCGCACTATCTGTAGTCATGTACAGAACATGATCAAGGGTGTTACACTGGTAAGCAGGTTAACCAGACTACTTTGTTTTGGAAGGGGAGGTTTCTCAGCTGTGATTTATGTATGCAACATAAATGTCTCCTGCAGAGAATAGATTATGCATGTAACTTAGTGAGTTATGTGTACTTACTAAGTACGTGGGAAAAAGTGATCTTGGCAAATGTGTTTAATAGGCATTCCTGGGTCTTAGGATTAAGTGATGTGAGTAAAGATTGAGTGATAAATAAGAGTAAAGACCAGATGGTCTTAATAGTATGCTGATGGTGTTTTTTCCACACAAAATAGGACTCATCTTCAGGGTGCATTTTTTATATATATATAAAAAATGTAACATACGGGGTAGGCTTTGGTTTCTTGTTTTATCCCTGTCACCACCAGGACCTCTTGTAGGGATAGAAAAAGGTGGACCTAATTTCTGAGCTCCTTGTCCATTTCCTTAAAAACATACCAGGTTAGGTTCCTTGAGGGCAGGGGGCCTGTCTTGGTGTCATCAGTTCTTGGAATCTGGCGTACCTTAGTAACTCAGTATGTTAGCTTGATGTCCAAGATGAAGGGCTTTGGGGTTCTCCTTTAATGGGAAACTAGCATTGTTTACTGTGGGCATAGCAGGTGGTAAAATACATGCTTCCTTAAGGAGCTTCACAGTCCAGTGAGGAGACACAGAAACACATGTTTTTGTGTAAAATTGTTGTAAGGCTTGGTATAGGTGATACATTTTACAAAACCTTGACAATGAGTGCTGCATGAGAACTGTTTCAGTTTCTTTTGTCAGGAAGGAGGAAATTTTCCTCTAAAGTCTCCATTGATAATTTCTAGAGATTTGGTCATTCTTTTCTAGGTGCAGGGAGGGAGACAGCCTTGACAAATATGTAAATGTTCCCTATAAAAGGGCAACCTCTACTTGGTTTTCAGAGAAAAACTGGAAATCCTATCTTTCAAATTTCTCAGCATTGCTAATAGTTTGTTTATTTTGTTTATTTAACTTAGGGCTTCCGTTACAAGATGAGGTCTGTGTATGCTCACTTCCCCATCAACGTTGTTATTCAGGAGAATGGTTCTCTTGTTGAAATCCGAAATTTTTTGGGTGAAAAATACATCCGCAGGGTTCGGATGAGGCCAGGTATGGTTTAGAAATTTTCTTTCTACTTGTGAAGGCTGGTATTTTGGGTTAGCTATAAATAAGACCAGATTTATTTCAGAATTATCCAGTTTGATTATGGCTTTGTATCATATTTATACCAGTTGTGGTTCTTGAAGGCTTACATTTGGGGTAGTTTGCAGGCCATGGGAGCTGTGGTTGGTTTTGCAAACTGAAATCCAAAAAAAGACCCATTTGAAAAGAGGTTAATACCTAGATTTCCTAGTTTCAGGTCTCAGCTCTCACTGTCAACCTTGGGCAGATTGCCTCTAGCTCATTTTACTCATCTGTAAAATTGGGAACCTCTCATGATTAAATGACTTGAAATGCGTTTTAAAAATAGTTATTGTCTGATGCATAGTTAACACTGAAGCATTAGAAAGTTTTAAAACTTAGTGCTCTTGATGCTTTTTGATTCCCTTGAATTGTGGGGGTGGGAAGAAGGGATTGTACCAATTAATGGCTCTACAGAAATATTACTTGATAGTTGCTATGGTCAGCAGTACTTAATGAGAACCCTTAGGTGAAAAATGAGCTTTGAGGGATACCAAATATACAGTAGAAGTAAGACTGGATACAAATCCTTGTACAGCTAAATCCTACTAGCTGGATACCTTTTTCTCATACTCCTTAATTGAATCATAGTCTGTAATCAGTCTGGGACAGATTCATTCAAGCAGGAATACAAGATTGGGCCCAGATAATACAGATTCTGTTACAAAACAATTCTTTTGGTGTGTGGAATTTTAAATGGAATAAATTGCTACTTAATTTAAGTATTTTAAATAATGCTACAAATCTTATCTTACGTTGACACTATGCATATGCTCTCTTACCTTTTTAGGTGTTGCTTGTTCAGTATCTCAAGCCCAGAAAGATGAGTTGATTCTTGAAGGAAATGACATTGAACTTGTGTCAAATTCAGGTTTGTATGTTTACTGTGCCTGATTACGCCCATAAAATCTTACCTAAATCTTGTAGTTGAATACATGATATATGTTCTTTTAGTGAGCTTTTCTCTTTTTTTTTTATCCGTTTATTTACTTACAGTGTTCCGTGGGGAGTTTGTAAAGACACTGGTCAGTCAGTTAAAAACAGACCTGGGAACTCTGTGTACAGAAAAACAATTAAACATGTGAAGGCACAAAAGAAAAGACTCTTAAGTACATTGGATATTAATAGGGACAAAAGGACTCAAGTTTAATTTGTTATACCTCTAATAGAGCAATCAAACATAAGTAACTAAATTTAAAAAATTACGGGGAAGGAGAGAGAAATGAGATAGACAAAAAGATTGGTGAGTTTTTTTAAATTGTGGGACTCTAATAAACTATCCCAAAGATACTTGGGTTTTGGGTATATAGCATATAATAAAATACTTGCTTATGATTTGGGTTTGGCTGATAAAATAATTGCCTTTTTCACTCTTACAGCTGCTTTGATTCAGCAAGCCACAACAGTAAAAAACAAGGATATCAGAAAATTTTTGGATGGTATCTATGTTTCTGAAAAAGGAACAGTTCAGCAGGCTGATGAATAAGATCTGAGGTAGGTTCTTGTAATGTCCATATAAATTTTATTAACTGCTTTAGTTGGGGGTCTTAATTGATTAAGAGACTTAAACTGGAGGTGTAGCAAAGGTAGAAAATGGAGACCTGCATTCTGGAACACAGTAAATTTGGCAGAATAAGAGATAGAATTGATGCATTTTTACTATGAACCAGTAAGTCATAATTTTAAAGTATGTTTTAGATGATTCAGAGTAGAACTTTTCTGGGCAAGGATATTGATGGAGATTTACTGACATTTTCATTTCTTTTTACAGTGATCCAGTTACAGAAACCGCAAGAGGCCAGGCTCATATGTGATATTTTAAAAATGAATAAAAGCCCTTTTGACTTGAGACGTTTTCTTAAATTGATTACCCTTTCCAACTATTTGGCTAGTAAGCAGCTAAGTAAATTCTAGTGTGCTAAGAACAACAACAGTAGGAATAGGAGGGGTTTTTTTAGTAAGACTTAATGGGAGAAGTGGTTTGAAGGAATAGCAAGGGTATTTCAGGCAAGAGGAGTATGGGTGTCAGTGACTGGCAACACTGTGGTTGTTCATTATTGGATGAAGAACTTTGGGAGATGTCCTGAAGGTATGTGTAATTTTGCAGAGGCACGAATTTGAGTATTTGTGAGGGCAAGTGCCTGAGTCGCAGTAACCTTGTGTGAAAAAGCAGCTGAGAAGTAATACAGTCTTAGTAAGAATTAGAAGATGGAGTTAATTTATATTCATGATAAACATGGTTGCTGTGGCCCAAGGTTCTCTGTTTTAGCGTAATTTCAGCCATTTACTCCTATGTCCTAGTCCTTGATATCTAAAAAAAACTTACAACCCTTCCATAGTCTCTTCATTCCATGTGTCATGCTTTAGATGCACTACCGTACTAGACTGTCTTAACTCAATAGGACTGCCTCTAAATCTCTTCCTTGATAGAAACTCCAACTTTCTGATTTCTCAGGCAAAACTTAACATTCAAGTTTGATTTCTCTAACATCCTGTGTGTCTAGTCTGTTAGAAAAATCTGTGGGCTGTGCCTTCAAAGTAAGGTATATTCAGGGCCTAAGCAAGGAAAAGTAAAACCCATTTGGAGCATAAGGATATTAAAAGATCTTCATTTAGATAAGTGAAATTAATTTTTATATTGAGTTAATAATCTTTGGTTTGATAACAATGGTTAAGTATGAAATGGATGAAATTGTAAATGCAAGTTTTGGTTTGAAATATTTTAGATGAGGTTTGGGGTAGGCATTGGATGGGGTTCTAGGTCTAGGGTTTCAATACATTGATATTTGTTGAAGCTGAATGATGGGGATTCATTATACTATTCCTATTTGCATAAAGTTGAAATTTTTCACAATTAGAAGATGAAGCCAAAACCCTTTAAACTGATCCACCCTTGCTCCTCCCTCCCCCATCTGTTCTCAATAGTAGCCAGAATGCATTTTTCAAACTCCCTCATAACCTTTCTGACCACACTGACTGAGCTGACCTTCCTGCTCCTCAGTACCACTGCCTTAAAGCCTTCAAGTTGTCTTTCCCTTTGGAGTGACAGGTTATCTTGAAGTCTATAGTCCAGTGTTTTCAATGAAGCCTACGTTGACCCTCCTATTAATTGTGCTCATTCCTCATGCCCATCCTAGCATACCCTTACCCTGCTAAACTTGTTTTTGTCCATTGTATTTATAATGTAATATTAATAGTTTACTTTGTTATGTATTGATTGTATGCTTTTTTCCTGCTAGAGTCTGACCTTCATGAGGTTGTGGTCTTTTCTATCCTTTCTACACTGGAATATTCCAAGTAAAGAACCTGGAAAAATGTCTGGCATTTAGGTGTTGCTGAGTGAATGGTTCCCAGATTGCCAGGGATATTAAAGTTATGCAGATTCAGTAATAGTAATGGGACTAGAAAGATGTTTTGGAAGGTGTTGACAGAATTTGAGGGTTGAGGAAGTAATTTCCAAGTGGCAATATTGCAGAGGGATAGAGAGGTGTTACTGTTGAAGAGTGTCAGCATATAGGCGGTAGTAGCAGCTGTGGGAGTAAGTGTGATGCTCTCCAAGAGTGAAGTGGGTGGTGTGAGACCTTCACAGCATTACTATTGCAGTCTGGTTGTAGCTAAGGAGTTATTTCCATTCAGTAATTTGGGTGTGGTAAATGAAAGTCTAGTTCTCCCCAGGGAAGTCCTCCATGTTTTCTGTGTTTACTATGGATAAGCACATGTGTGTTTTTTCAGTTTTGAGGTGTAGGAGTCCACGTTGTATAATCAGAAAACATACTCAGGAGTAAGTTACCCAGTTGGCACACAGTTCGGGAGGATGGGGGAGGCAGTGTTGGGGCACAACCCACTTACAACACCAAACCCATTCACATTCCACAGTTCTTAAAACTGACCAGATAGTTAGTTGAATATAAATAATCAGCATAAACCGGTTTATTTGGAATAAATTACATCGAGAATTAAACACCTAGTCACAATGTACTGACCTCATTTTCCAGAGGCTCTTTAAACACCATAGTTGTGGTATTTCCATATGTATCAGACTTTTTAGTGAAAGGTTACATTGAATACAACAGTAATGTAACAATATACAAAGTAACACAAGCTACATTTTAAGATGATTTTCTTCCAAGTCTCAGAAAAGCTTAAATTTAAAGCTCTTACCCTGTCAAAAGCTATCAACAGTTCCTAATTGACCCTTTATGATTTTAAAATGAGTTTAAGAAAAACCTGAATAGTAAATATAATTGATCATGAGCCAGATTTAAATGTTTACCTAGGGACTTGGTACGATGATGGCTTAAACCAGTGGTTAAGACTGCACTTCCACTTAAGGGGGCGGTGGGTTTGATCCTTGGTCGGGGAACTAATTCCCATATGGTGTGGCCAAAAAAAAGAGTTTAGAAAGGAAAAAAAAGAAAAGTAAAATAATTCCCAAGTGGCCACAAAAAAAGGGAAGAAGGTAAGCATTGGGTTAGGGACTTTACTATTCGCAAGAATTTATGGCAAGGCAACAAGTTTAAAAAAAAGGGGGTCGGGCTTCCCTGGTGGCACAGTGGTTGAGAATCTGCCTGCTAATGCAGGCAACACAGGTTTGAGCCCTGGTCTGGGAAGATCCCACATGCCGTGGAGCAACTGGGCCCGTAAGCCACAATTACTGAGCCTGCGTGTCTGGAGCTTGTGCTCCGCAACAAGACAGGCCACAATAGTGAGAGGCCCGCGCACCGTGATGAAGAGTGGCCCCCACTTGCCACAACTAGAGAAAGCCCTTGCGCAGAAACGAAGACCCAACATAGCCAAAAATAAAAAAAAAAAGGGGGGGTCATAAGTCAAGCTTAAGCACTAAATGTAAAGACATAAAATAATGCTGTTTAGTGGAGTTACAAACAATGAATACAAGATACTTCAGTCAAAACACAAAGTAGAGACCATAAAAGCAAAATCTTAATTCTAAAGCTTTGTTATTCCTATGACTGAATATGTATTTCTTTCAAAACCTTGGACGTGGGCTTCCCTGGTGGCGCAGTGGTTGAGAGTCCGCCTGCCGATGCAGGGGATGCGGGTTCGTGCCCCGGTCCGGGAAGATCCCACATGCCGTGGAGCGGCTGGGCCCGTGAGCCATGGCCGCTGAGCCTGTGCGTCCGGAGCCTGTGCTCCGCAACGGGAGAAGCCACAACAGTGAGAGGCCCGCGTACCGCAAAAAAAAAAAAAAAAAAAAAAAAAAAACCTTGGACGTTAGAGGTTAAAGAGTTGATGAGTTGCTCAACTGATAATCCATAAAATTAAAATAATTGACTAGTTATTGTAATTGTGTATAGCCTCAAGCCCAATAACTAAATGGTTCTCAAAAAGAAAATACAAAAAATTCCTTGCATAACCTAAAATCTGCTAAGTTTGAAGGAGGGGTGCAGTTGGAACAAGGAGAATAGAAGAACACATCTGCCAAATTTTACTATTTGAATTTGGCCAGCCAGAGATAGCAAATTGATGTCTCATCACTTTTGCATTAGTTTGAATTGACGAATTGTTGTTTGTATCTTTGGAACTTAATGCTGTTATCAATTAGTATCTCAGTTATGTAGGAAATAGGAGCTTTCCTTTGACTTTTTTTAAAGATTTATTTATATTTACTTATTTTGGGCTACGTTTGGTCTTTTTTTTTTAAATGAGTGTTTGCTCCTTTTTTAAAAAATTATTTTTTGGCTGCATTGGGTCTTTGTTACGCGCTGGCTTTCTCTAGTTGCGGCGGGGCCTACTCTGTTGTGGTGCTCGGGCTTCTCGTTGCAGTGGCTTCTCTTGTTGCAGAGCATAGGCTCTAGGCACGCGGGCTTTAGAAGGCAGGCTCAGTAATTGTGGCACACGAGCTTAGTTGCTCCGCAGCATGTGGGATCTTACCAGACCAGGGCTTGAGCCTGTGTCCCCTGCATTGGCAGGTGGATTCTTCACCACTGCACCACCAGGGAGGGTCCCTCCTTTGACTCTTAAAGTCAAAATTCAGGAGAGTAGACAATGGTTAGTTATTTAAATACCGACTCACTTAAAGAATGTGTATAAATGGGTTTAGATTCAGGTTTTCTTCCAACATTGAGAATACAGTGAATGAATATTAAGCATAGAGTTCAAGAAAGTCAAACTGCAAATTCAGGTTTAAGAATTTGCTTAATCCTAGTTTCAAAAGTTGCAATGTAAGAATAGTTTCCACTTATGCAGACCACCAACGTTCTGAATTGTGTCCAAAGAGACACAGTTGAGGTCCAGATATGGCTGCAGTCTACAGGTCTCTGTGCATGTGTCAGAACAGTGAAGCACTTCAGGGGAGAGAGCAAGTCTTATGGGATAAATGGTCCTTTGGTAACTTGATAATTAAAAACATTTCGTCTTTTTAGAATGTTTTAATTTTCCTAAGTATGATACATCTTGTCACCTCAGAAAATTCAAGTGAAGAATAATGTCAATTTGTCTAAAGAAGTTGCTATACGTGTACGGTGAGGTTGAGTGACTTCCCTGTCATCACAGGCAGTTGGGTCTAGCTGGGGTTTTTTAGCGCGGTACGCGGGCCTCTCACTGTTGTGGCCTCCCCCGTTGCGGAGCACAGGCTCAGCAGCCATGGCTCACGGGCCCAGCTGCTCCGTGGCATGTGGAATCTTCCCGGACCGGGGCACGATCCCATGTCCCCTGTATCGGCAGGCGGACTCTCAACCACTGCGCCACAGGGAAGCCCTCTTTTTAATCTTAGTCTCTGATCTTTAACATAAGATGAGTTTTGGAAATTAAATGTTATTTTTAAAAAATCATCTGGAAAAAGAGACCTCACAAAATTAGTTGTTTTGTGAGTGCTTAATTTAATTTTTATTGAGAAAAACTAAGGGATTGATGTGCTACAGTCTATATTGTAACTGGCTATACACAAGCACTACTTACCCTGTTTTCTTTCCATTTGAGAAACACCCTGACCAAAGAGGAAAGCACCTTGTTAGAAGTGACAATTTATCACTGACTATCCTGTGTTAAGAGTTAAATCTCTGCTATGGAGTTAACAAAGTTGCACTTTTTTCAAAACAATTTCTTTTATCATAAGTAGCTATTGGTATTCCTACAAAAAAACTGTAGAATAATGATAGGAAACAGCTCATCAAACTCCATGAAACAATGTATCAGATATTCCTCATACCTTACCTTCTAGGGAAGCCTTTACCTTAGATCCAAGAACTGAATTCACTGATGTTAACACATAAGGGAAAATTTGAACCACACAGCGGAGACATCTATTGTCATTACCTTGGCTATCACTAATATCTCAAAACTTGTTTTTCTACAGTATAGGTGTATCTTCTGTAAGTTACCAGTGTATGGAACTGGAGTGAATTTTTAAACTTTTCCATCATGCAGACAAATATGGTAGGATCAGCTTAGCTGAGAACTCTCATGGCCTTTTTTTAATGGTATGTGTTGTAAGTTCTTTGCTTTCCAAAATTTTCTTCTCTTTCGCTTATGAAAAATGGTAATTGATAAAAGTAGAACCAGGGTGGAGAAGAAACAACATCCAAAGAATATCAGTGGTTTCTTCTGTACAAGAAGTAAGCAGACAATACACTCTGTGTTTCTTTGAGTCTGACTGCATCTAGGACTACTGTTCTTAGAAAGGATGCCATTGTTGCTGATCAGTTCGTTGTAAAACTGGATTGAGGATTTAGCTTTGAAATCAGATGTGAAGAATCCAAATCTGGGTCTAGATTTTTCTTCAGTCAGTTTGAATACATAATAGCCTTTAATTTTGATTTTATCAATCAAGTATGCTGAAAAATATCAGAAATGAACATTATTAATCATAAGTGGACTATAAAATATCTTCGAATAAGAATTTAGTTTTCATTGAAACAATCTGAAACTCGTGCCCATAAAATGTGATTTTCATTAAAGGTTTTTTTGACATTCTTTTATGATCTTAAGATGACAATATGTGTAATGCTATAACTTTAAAAAGAAATTTGAAGTAAAACTTTGATCTATAACAATACAAAAACACCTGGAGGAAAAGCACATTTAAGAATTGGAGCCATGAAGCTCAAAGAACTTACTGTTACTTTTGTTCCTAGTGTCAAAAGCAGAAAAATCTTGCCTATTTGGCCTGATTTTAAATCTCAGATGTGCCCTTTGTGCTGCCCAATAACTACACTTGGTTTCCCCAGCCATTTACTCTAGCTCTCCTCAACTTTTTTAAAATAAATTTATTTATTTTTATTTTTGGCTGTGTTGGGTCTTTGCTGCGCGTGGGCTTTCTCTAGTTGTGGTGAGTGGGGGCTACTCTTAGTTGTGGTGCCTGTGCTCATTGCCGTGGCTTCTCTTGAGCACGAGCTCTAGGCACGCGGGCTTCAGTAGCCGTGGCTCGCAGGCTCTAGAGCACAGGCGCAGTAGTTGTGGCACAAGGGCTTAGTTGGTCCGCGGCATGTGGGATCTTCCCGGACCATGAAGATGCAGTCTCTCCTGCATTGGCAGGCAGATTCTTAACCACTGTGCCACCAGTGAAGCCCTCTCCTCAACTTTTTCACACCTTTCTGTCCTCAAACTGATAGACCCTACTCTGTCATCCTTGCTTTGAAGTGATGACCTTCCTGCCTACTGCTGAACTAAAGCTCTCAGAGGAGAACTTCAGTCTCCTGTAATCACATCTACCCACCTACTGGCATCTGCACTGGTACTCTGCTTTCTCCCCTGTTACTATGGATGACCTATTCATGCTCCGGAGGAAGCTGACTTCTCCACTTACACATTCACCAAGTTTATTCTCGTCTACTCAAGGACATCGCTCCATTGTTCTTTCTCTTTTCTCATGTATTTTCCCTCACTACTGGATCATTTCCATATAAATATGCTATAACTTTGGTATCTTAATAAGCAAAAACAACAACCTCCCTTGATTGCACATCCTCCTCTAGTTATCTTTTACAGCATTGGCTCCTGTTCAGTCTTTTTTTTTTTTTTTTTAACTGGTTTCTCAGGGCTCAGCCCTCTTCTCTATGCTTGCTTTCTTAGTGATCTCCTTCAGCTTTATTGTTTTAAATACATCCATTTGCTCTTGATTCCCAAGTTTGTGTCTCAACCCCAGACCTCTCCTCTGAACCTGAGGTTCATATCTGTTAGCGTACTTGACATCTCTAATTGGATGTCTAAGAGACATCTCAAACTTAACCTTTGCACAACAAACAACTCATCTCCAAAAACCTGTTCCCCAACCTCATAAATGGCCACTCATCCTTTTAGTTACCCAAGCCAAAATGTTGGAATCGTCTATCTTCTCTCATACCCACATCCAATCCTGTTTGACTACCTTCAAAATACATGCAGAACCTGGCCACTTCTCACCATTTCCACTCTTAATAGCCTGATCCAATCCACTGTTATCCTTACCCAGACCAGTGCAATTCTCCCTGTTTCAATTCTTGCTCCTTTACAGTGTATTCACAAAGAGTAACCAGAGTAATTCTTTTAAAGTGTGAGTTGGAGCATATCACCCTTCTGTTTAAAATCTCTTAGTCTTCCTATTTCACTCAGAGCCACAGTTCTTACAGTGGCCTACTAAGCCCTACCTGATTTGCCTCTTCCCTTACCTCCTTGACCTCATCTTCAGTTACTTTTCCCCCTTGCTCATTATTTTCTAACTATCCTGACCTCTTTCCTGATCCTCAAATAGGCCAGGCATGCTCCAACATCAGGGCTTTTGCATTTGCTCTTCTCTTACCTGGAACGCTTCCTTAACTATCGGTTTGCTGCCTCACTTCTCTTTGAGGATCTTTGAGGTTCCCTAGCCACTCTATTTAGAATTGTAACGACTCTTCTGTCTCCCACCCTGAGGCACCCTCTTCTCTGCTGTTTTTTCTCCACAGACCTTTTCACCCCTGACATGCTATATCTTATACTTGTTTGTTGACTCTTATTCCAGAAAAATATAGGCTCCATAAAGGACAGTAATCTTTATTTTTGTTCAGTGGTGGCATAGTGCCCAGAATAGTTTTTGCCCAGACCAGTTTTTGCCCATACTAGGTACTCAATAAATATTTGTCAAATAAATGAATAAATTTCTAGGAACTTTTGCAGCTTCAACAAATTGATCATGAACATTTAAAAATAATATTTTTTTAAAATGTGATATTAACCGATGCTGGGAGGAGTATGTGAGATAAGCACTCTCAAACACTGCTGTTTATAATATATGATCCAATAATTCCATGTTGGAGAATCCATCCCAAGGAGATCATTAGAAATGAAGACAAAAATTTATATACAAAGATACCTATTTTTTAGTAGTTGAAGAAACACCTAAGTATCAAACATTAGAGAGGTGGCTAAGTACACTGAGATATGTCCCTATAATGAGAAAAATAAAATAATGTTAACAAGGAACTTTTAATGACATAGAACACATTTATAATGTGATATTAAGAAAAAAGTTGGCTACAAGACTATATTGTATGAGCTCAATTGTATTAATGATATCTAGTCAGCACGAGTCTAGGCACTTTTTTGGGGGGTGTAAGATTTCAGGTTTTAAAAAATATTTTTCTGGGGGCTTCCCTGGTGGCGCAGTGGTTGAGAGTCCACCTGCCGATGCAGGGGATGCGGGTTCGTGCCCCGGTCCGGGAGGATCCCACATGCCGCGGAGCGGCTGGGCCCTTGAGCCATTGGCCGATGGGCCTGCGCGTCCGGAGCCTGTGCTCCGCGAGGGGAGAGGCCACGGCAGTGAAAGGCCTGCTTACTGCAAAAAAAAAAAAAAAAAATTTTTTCTGTACTTGCCAAATTTCCCATAATGAGCTGACACTGTCTGTCATTAATGAGCCTGTTCCCCTCATTCTTCTGTTCATATTATGTGGGAATGTCATACTTCACTGTATCTGAAATAGCCCCCGAACCTCACCTTTCAAAGCCTCCTGAATGTATTTCTCTAAGTAGTATTTTCGGAGTTCATCATTTTCCAGAGACTGGTCGTCGATGCCACTGGCCGTGATGTAAACATCCACGTCTCCATAGTTCTTCCGGATCCACTTCAGCACCTTGCGCTCTCCCCAGGGTATCACGGCCAGGCGGGTGGGGGAGCTCAGGCAGGTGATGTCCTGCAGAAACTGGATGTCCCTGTCCGCGTCGTAGTTGCTGCCGTTCTGCCGCTCGTGCATCACGAACCTGGTGGTGAAGTGGTTCAGGGCGTAGAAGTCTGCAGTGCCCTTGACCAGCCTCCTTTCCTCCTCGGTGAACTGAGGCAGTGCGGAGCGCGTGAGCCCTTGCCTATTCTTGGAGGTGATGTACTCCCTCATGGCCATCGGGTAGTCCCCAGTCTTGAAGAGGGGTTCTGCGAACCAGGCAATTTCGAACTGGAGGAAGCGCTCGGCCGCCTTCCAGTGCGAGTCCGCATAGGGATTGGCAGGTTCGGCCCAGTCCGAGTGGAGAGACAGCGACACAACCCCATGCTGTGCAGGCCTGTACTGCTGGTCGTAGAGGTGCCAGGCCAGGGCGTGGGCGATCATCAGGTGGTGGGCTGCCCAGTAGGTGTCATTACTAGAGCGGTCGTAGATGTCGCTCAGCCGGTTAGGCTCGTTGATGGTGATCCAGAGCTTCACGAGGTCCCCCAGCTCCTGGAAGCACAGGTCGGCATAGTCCTGGAAGGCCTTGGTGGTTGACCGGTTCAGCCACCCTCCGCTGTGCAGCAGAGGTGCGGGGAGGCCTAGGTGGGCGTGGGTTGGATAGTACAACGTGACCATTGAGGAGATGTTGAGCTTTAGTCCCTCACTGACCACACACCTGTAGTACCTCAGAGCCTGTCGGTTAACCGTGGACAGGTTGCCAGTGGGAAGGATTGAGGGCCAGTCCAGAGCAAATCTGTAGTGGGTGACTTTCATTCTTGCCAACATCTCAAGCTGTCTTTTGACACTGACAAAATCCGTGCATTGAGCTGGTCGTGTTTTCAGCCTCACTCCTTCCACTCGGTGCAACAGTCTGTTGCCTGTCACATTCCACACATACAGGTGAGGATCGCTGAACTGTGGGGAGGAAGCCACCGACTCTGGCTGTGAAAAACAAGCACATTCAGGTAAAGCACACCCTGGCAGACAGACTTGGCATACATCCTCTGAGAAGAAGAGCCTGATCTTATTTTGCCTCTCACTGACAACAGAGAAAATAAATGATGCACATGTCCTTCATAACAACATATGTCTTCCTGCTATTCTGGCGATGTCAGAAAAAAGGCCTGATGGGTTATCCTCCCTCTCAGCCCTTGAAATTTACTGGGGAGACCAGAAAATGTAGAGAAGGAACTACACCCAGGGCTTGCCTTGGAAAACAAGTTGTCTTTCAGAAAACACTGAGAAGGGACTTTGCTGGTGGCACAGAGGTTAAGAATCTGCCTGCCAAGGCAGGGGACAGGGGTTCGAGCCCTGGTCCGGGAAGATCCCACATGCAGCAGAGCAACGTAGCCTGTGCACCACAACTACTGAGCCTGCTTACCTAGAGCCCGTGCTCTGCAATAAGAGAAGCCACCGCAATGAGAAGCCCGCGCACTGCAACGAAGAGTAGCCCCTGCTCGCGGCAACTAGAGAAAGCCCATGTGCAGCAACAAAGACCCAACACAGCCATAATTAATTAATTAATTAATTTAAAAAAAAAGAAAACACCGAGAAGCTGTTTTTCAGTTTGTCGGTCCTAAAAACACAGTAATGTAGTAGGGGTCTCTCATGTGATTCTGTTCAAATGCATCAGGAAATTGACTTAGTCCTCTCAGTTAAAAGGAGTCACAAAAGATGGAGCTTCCAAACCCTGGCGTAAATTGAAGGCAAAGTTAACATTCCAGTTGTCAAGGATTTCACTGAGATAGGCACTTGGGTTTAGAGGGGACTGGTTGACCCCAGCCACGTTTCCTAAAAGAGGACAGTGGGACAGGGTGGGGAATGACCCCTTGCATTTGCTGAAGGCATCTCTCTAACGCACCTTATTTGAAAAGTCCAAGTGATATCACATGTGCATCATTCTGTTTCTCCCCCACCCATGTGCCTGTGAGAACAAAGCATTTATTCATCTAAAGGGAGAATACTCAATACCCTCCTTACATAAGGTACTTGAACTATGAAAAGAGAGGACCCTAAAATAACCGTGAGAAGCTCCCAAGTTGACTCTTGGATCTGATGGCGTCCCATTCCCTGCCCTTCCACCAGGGAGAGAGCCCTGGATTCCTGTTCTAATTCTGTCCCTTTAAAACTCAAGGCTTGGCAACTCTGTATAGTGACAGAGCAATCTCACGCACCTCACAGGTGTGATCTGGGCAACTGCTCTGTCAACTCTAAAGCACTCTACAAACATAAGGTACTTAAAACTTGGGTTTAGTTTTCCTTGCAATAATTGCTGGCTAGGCCCTTGAGTCTAAATTAAAACAGAAAAGGGCTTAAGAAAAACATATCCAAATTCAAGCTTAATTTTAAAAAGTAAAAGTTCTGAACTTGTTTTAAAGTGCTTTTTCTTCCCATGACTGAATTTAAATACACCTGGAATAAATGGGTAGTTAACCTTTGGTAAATATTTTCCCTCTAATTGTTTTCTCGTGTGTCATCTTTCATAGTCTAATTACAAAATCATATAATTCCCACTTGCCATCTGCCAGCCAGTTATCTAGAACATTAAACTGAGAGAACATTGATCATGTGAGCATTAAGGTAAATCTGTATATAATTATTTGAGTAAAACCCTCCTAGCCTAGATGGTCAGTTCCAGTGTTTTGAAATCGCAGAGCATCATGATATTGAAAGGGTATTTACAAGGGAAATCCTGCCATAAGGTAAGGCAGGATCAAATGAAAAATCTCTTACTTTTTTTTTTTTTTTGGCCAAGGCACAGTTTGCAGGATCTTAGTTCCCTGATGTGGGACTGAACGGGGCCACGGCAGTGAAAGCGCCGACTCCTAACCACTGGACTGCTAGGGAACTCCCCAAATCTGTCTTACTTTTAAAAATATCCAGAAAGCATTAGTCTTAGCCAGTGTGTGATTAATCTGCCAATAGATATAGTTAAAGTTTTGCACCCTGATCGCAACCCTGGCTCCCAGAGCTTGGTTCTAAAGTGCTATTTTCCACTAAAAGGATCCTGGGTTTTTTGGAGTAATGGCTTTTTCCAGGTCTGGGGCAGGAAAAGAATGAAGTGATGCTGGTACATCTTGTGCCAGAAAAATAAGGAAGTGCTTAAAACCTAAAAGGGAAATGTCAAAAAGACACAGGAGCAGCTTGAAAGAGTCCCACTGGCCAAATTTGAGAAAATTTGAGTAGCAAAAGGCCCAACGAAACAATGACAACAATGAATTATAACACATTGAATTTAAAAGAATTCACCTAATAAATATAGAAGGAATAATCTAATTAGAAATTCACCATTTTGCAATCTACAAAGTAATCATTAATTCAGGCAAGGTTATTGTATCAATGTTAAGACCATTGGTTAAATGTTGTTGGGGAACAGGATATTTATATGGTCTCAAAGTATCACCATCAGATTAATTCTTAATTACAAATGGAAAAGGTACTTTTCAGTTAAGAGATCTGGCAAATGCCACCTTAACCAAGAAATCTGGTGACTATTACTTCAACTAATGTCTTCAGTAATGAAACAAACTGATTTTATGTGCCTCCTAATTTGATGTATGGGAAATACACAACATCATCTATGTAGTATTATTTCCAGAAATGCTTAACTAATCTAATAAAGAAACAGAGAAATCCATGAAACACTCTACAAGCAATTGACACTTCAAAAGTGTCAATACCAAGAGATTAGGGGGATTGCTCTGAATTAAAAGGCTAAAGATACACAACAACAAATGTGTTCCTTATTCATGATTTTTAAAAACAGGTTTTTTTAATCTATAAAGGACATTTGGGGGACATTTAGGAAAATTTGAATATGGATTATATGTTGGGTTATATTGAGTAAATATTAAATTTCCTGAGTATGATAATAGTATGAGATAGGAGAATGTCACTGTTCTTAGAAGACATATGCTGAAATATTTTGGGGTAAAGTATAATGATGTCTGCAACTTTTTAATGGTTCTGAAAGAGAGAGAGATAAACCAAACATGGCAACATGTTAACAATCAGCCAATCTTGATGAAGGGAATATGGGTGTTTATTGTACTAGTTTGAAATTTTTCAAAACAAAATGTTGGAGAAGAATATTGAAGGATGGGCTTCCCTGGTGGCGCAGTGGTTGAGAGTCCGCCTGCCGATGCAGGGGACACGGGTTCGTGCCGCGGTCTGGGAAGATCCTACGTGCCGCAGAGCGGCTGGGCCCGTGAGCCATGGCAGCTGAGCCTGCACGTCTGGAGCCTGTGCTCCGCAACGGGAGAGGCCACAACAGTGAGAGCCCCGCGTACCGCAAAAAAAAAAAAAAAAATAATTGAGGAAAAAAAAGAATATTGAAGGAAAAAAAGGTTGGAGGAAAATAAGATGTGTGTGGGTAGGCATAGCAATATTTTTTAAATGTTACTTTCACTTTATTAGTCTTCCTATAGAGAACATCTACTCTTTTGCCTACCCATCATCTTTTCATACATCATCTGGCTGAGTTTTCATAATGCACCCTAATTTTTCTTGGCGAGCCACTCATCCTCACTCCTGGTTTAAGCTCAAGGGACACTGACTCCTTAATGGGCTCCAGGTGTGAGCAAGAAACCCAGGCCTGATTGATCACAGAATTACTTTCCCCTGACCCAAGTGATCAGCTCTTTCTCTGAGTAATAGGAGTAGGGTCCTCAGAGGGGGCAGACATTCACAGTGTCAAACACCGGGGAACAGATGGGTCTTCAGAGGAAGCAGGAACTTACAGATTGGGTCATGTACAGGCTGGAATTCTTGTCTCCCCTGGGGCCTCTCTTTGCTGGGTCTGGAATTTTGGAAAATATAAACCTACTTGAAGTGGTATGGAAAAGCTGGGCTGCCTGTGCCATGTGGAGGAGGAGATAGACACTGGGTAAGTAGGTGGCTCTCCAGAGGACACAAACTGAAGGTGAGTCACTGTGTTTATATTACTCTCTGTATCTTTCCCCCTTTTATCACCTCTGAGCCTTTACTAAAGTCTTATTTAAATATTGATAGGGGTTGAGATTCATAACTTTGCCCACTCATGGTTTGGGCCCTTTTGTCTGGTCCTATCACTTGCACATCTTGTTTTTCCATATGCTTCTAGAATACAGGTAATAGTGTGGTATTGTGGGGTCTTATAACATAATGGTCAGGAGACAGACAAATCTGGGTAACCCGGACAAGTTATGTAACCTACCTAAACTTCAGTTTCTTTGCCTATAAAATGAGGTTTGGTTTTTTTTTGAATTTTATTTTATTTTATTTTGTTTTGCAGTATGCGGGCCTCTCACTGCTGTGGCCTCTCCTGTTGCGGAGCACAGGCTCCGGACGTGCAGGCTCAGCGGCCATGGCTCATGGGCCCAGCCGCTCCGCGGCATGTGGGATCTTCCCGGGCCGGGGCACAAACCCACGTCCCCTGCATCGGCAGGCGGACTCTCAACCACTGCGCACCCAAGGAAGGCCTTGAATTTTACTTTATTTATTTTTTATACAGCAGGTTCTTATTAGTTATCTATTTTATACATATTAGTGTATACACGTCAATCCCAATCTCCCAATTCATCCCATCACCACCAACCCCTCTGCCACTTTTCTCCGTTGGTGTCCATACGTTTGTTCTCTACATCTATGTCTCTTAAAATGAGGGTTTTAAGATTAAGTAGATAGGGACTTCCCTGGTGGTGCGGTGGTTAAGAATCTGCCTGCCAATGCAGGGGACATGGGTTTGAGCCTTGGTCCAGGAAGATCCCACATGCCGCAGAGCAACTAAGCCCCTGGGTCACAACTACTGAGCCTGCACACCTAGAGCGTGTGCTTTGCAACAAAGAGAAGCCACCACAGTGAGAAGCCTGTACACCACAACGAAGAGTAGCCCCCCGCTCACTGCAACTAGAGAAAGCGCGACCGCAGCAAAGAAGACACAACACAGCCAAAAATAAATAAATTAAATTTAAAAAAAAGATTAAGTAGACAGAATGCACATACATACAGCGGTTAAGTGCTTGGTACATAGTAGGAGCTTCAAAAAATAGTTATTATTATTTTGGAAAGAGCATTGTGCATCTGGGGGCTTGAAGTTTGCCTGCTACAGTTCTGCCACTATTTGTGTTACCTTGGGCAATTCACTTAGGTCTCAATTATTAATTGATGGGTCTTACTTTCCTCAGCTATAAAATGAAGGATTTGGAGTAAGAGGTTTTGAAGGGCTTACCTGGCTCTAAAAGTTGACCTTATTCATGCACTATGCATTGAGCACCTGCCATGTGCCTTACATTGCTCTAGTAAGGCATACAGCAGGCAGCAAAGCCTCAAACCTCTCCACCCGCTTGAGGAGAAAGTTTGCATTCTTGTAGGGGAAGACAGGTGATCAGTAAGAAAAATGTGTAAAGTGGTTATCAGGGGCTGAGGGTGGGGGAAATGGGGAGATGCCGGTTGAAGGGCACAAACTTCCAGTTATAAGATTAACATGTTCTGGGGGCCTGTTGTACAGTATGGTGACTATAGTTAATAATATTGTATTACATACTTGAAAGTTGCTAAGAGAGTAGATCTTAAATTTTCTCACCACAAAAAAGGAAATGGGAATTGCGTGTGATGGTATGGAAGTGATAGCTAATGCCATAGTGGTAACGATTTTGTAATATATAAACGTATCAAATCAACACATCATACTCCTCAAATTTACACAATATTGTATGTTAATTGTATCTCAGTAAAGCTGGAGAAAAAAGGGAAATGTGTAATGTACATAGTATGCTAGAGAATGATGAATGCTATATAGGAAAATAGAGCAGGAAGGGGGAATGTGCACTGATAGTGATGGAGTTATGCTTTTTGGAGTGGAGGGAAGCCTTATTGAGAAGGTGACATCTGAGTAAACATCTGAAGAAGGTGAGGAATGAGACAAGTCAGGAGGCCCCACTGGGGTATAAAGACTTCATAAGGCAAATAATCCAAATTTATCAAATAAGAAGAATCACTTAAATAAAAGGCCACTAACAATTTGCTTTTGACAAAACAAAAATCTAGGGAATTCCTGACGTTCCAGTGGTTAGGACTCCGTGCTTTCACTGCTGGGGGCGTGGGTTCAGTCCCTGGACTAAAATCCTGCAAGCCGTGCAGTCCAGCCAAAAAATTAAAAAAAAAAATCTATAAAATTATTTTCCTTTAATTTTGACACTACTAACAAATGCCTTTCACAAAAATGACTGTAAGTTCACTCTAGACTGTATACAACTTGAGGGCAGTATGAAAAGCTCTCAGTAAGCATGAATTCTTCCTCTTCCTTCCTCTTTCCCTAACTTCCCCTCATAACCTCCAGGTGATCATGATATTTGATATTGTCTGACGGCTATCTCCTAGATGTCACTGAGCAAAGTGAAAGAAAATATTGTGTACTATTTGCACCACTTTATAGTTAATTTGTAAGTAGCCACTTACCTTAAGGACAGATTCAGTGACGCCCCAGGAGAAATCACAGGGAAACTGACCCTGCACATCTGGTGTGGACTCTTTCAAAGTGAAACCATTTTCTTGTATGATCTGTTTATAGTAATGTGCTGAAGACTTGGGCTTTCTTTCTTTTTGTTTACTATTAAAATCCACATAAAATAATCCTCGGCGAGTGGTGTAAGCATCCTGCCATTCAAAGCCATCCAGGAGGGACCAGGCAGTGTAACCAAACACTCGTATTTCATCAAACTTGATTGCTGCACAGAAGGAAAAAAGCAGAGATGTTCAGAGGACTCTACACACTCTGGTTCACGTTTACGACTTCACTAATGACATGCCAGGGGCAGCATATTGTGAAACCAACCTTTTCCC
This sequence comes from Neophocaena asiaeorientalis asiaeorientalis, assembly GCF_003031525.2. Lineage (NCBI taxonomy): Eukaryota > Metazoa > Chordata > Mammalia > Artiodactyla > Phocoenidae > Neophocaena > Neophocaena asiaeorientalis. The sequence continues at coordinate 6,675,045 of NW_020175670.1, forward strand.
TAAATTTGCAGGCCCAATATATCAAATAGAAAATTTATTTTTATATTTGAAAAGGGGCAATTATTTTCATCTAGAGTGGTCTTCCCAAGTGAATGACACAGTTAAAGGATAAAATTTAAAACATTCCTGAGGCTTAGTGGGCAAATCTGTGTCAGAGGACTTCCCTGGTGGCACAGTGGTTAAGAATCCTCCTGCCAATGCAGGGGATGTGGGTTCGATCCCTGGTCTGGGAAGATCCCACATGCTGCGGAGCAACTAAGCCTGTGCGCCACAACTACTGAGCCTGTGCTCTAGAGCCCACAGGCCACAACTGCTGAAGCCGTGTGCCTAGAGCCCGTGCTCTGCGACAAGAGAAGCCACCGCAGTGAGAAGCCTGTGCACCACAAAGAAGAGTAACCCCCGCTCTCAGCAACTAGAAAAAGCCCGCGTGCAGCAATGAAGGCCCAACGCAGCCAAAAATAAATAAATAGCAGTTGAGGATTTATAAGAAGAAAAAAAAAAAGTAAAATACTGAATTAAAATAGTTAAAAAAAAAAAAAATCTGTGTCAGAGGGCATGATGATTTCCAGAACCCTTTGGGACCAATGTAGATGTCTGCTCGTGACCAAGAGTTTCTCATTTCAACCTTGGGCTGGTTCACATTTGTGGACAAACTATCTTCTGTGAAACAATCCTCAGGGACTGAAATATCAGCTTTGAGAATGCGCATGTGTGAATGTAGATTTAAGGAGGAGAAAGAAGCACAGTGATGTAAGAGAACAAGAACTGACTGGGCCGAGGGGCAGGAGGGGAGAGGGCTTGCTCTACTGTGCTCCTGGGATGGGGCTATTGGGCAAGTTTCTCGATCTCTTGTTTCCTCATTTGTAAATAGAGAAGTTTGGAAAAGATGATCTCTCAGGAACTTTCTAGCTTTAAATTCAATAACTTTTAGGAACTAGATAAAAATGAAATATGCAATAAAAACAACAAATACCCCAATCAATCGTGAACCATTTTTCTTTTCTTAAAAGCTTTCATTTTCTCATGGTAATGTCTCATTTCTGCAATTTGGGGGTTTTATCACTGATATTCTTTTCCGAAAAGGTGGAGTCAATGTCAAGGGAACTGATGTCAAGAGATTCTGATGTGGGACTTCCCTGGTGGTCCAGTGGTTGGGACTCTGTGCTTCCACTGCAGGGGGCGTGGGTTCCATCCCTGGTTGGGGAATTGGGGTCCTGTATGCCACATGGCACGGCCTAAAAAAAGGGGTTCTGATGAAATAAATATGTTTCAGCAGGCCCTGGTTCTAGTCTCTCTGGTGTCGTAGGGTCCTGAGGAGTGGTGGAATGATAACGCCTGGGGAATGACACCACTTTTGCCAAAGTGCTTGCAATTTGGCTCAGGCCCTGTGGGCAGAGTCCTCTGCTCTGGAGGCCCCCATGTGCATGTGCCCCGTGGCTGGGCAAGGCTCTGTTCCATGTGCTCCTCCTGCAAGTTGGGACAGCACATCTTGCTCTCCCTGAGGACCCTCCCTGAACACTCTCTTCTGCAGAACAAGGGAGTTTTCTCCAAGCTTGTGACATTTTTTTTTCTTTTGGCCATGCTGTGCCACTTTCGGGATCTTAGTTCCCTGACCAGGGATCGAACCCGGGCCCTCAGCAGTGAAAGCCATGAGTCCTAACCACTGGACCTCCAGGGAATTCCCTCCAAGCTTGTGACTTCTAAAGAGAGCTACAGAGTTGTAGAAAGATCCACTGAGAATTCCTTTATATAGGAGAGAAATGGAGCCCAACTCTGTGGGAGACAGAACATCGTAATTCGAGCTTGTCCTCTGCTCCATTATTTCAGTCAGCCACCTGCAGATGTCACTACCTGAGTAAAGGAAAAGGAATGAGGGGATGGGCAGGGGTTAGAGAAATATCCAAGAACAATAGAAGCTGCTCACCTTAGCCATTCATGGCTCATTCATTGTCTTCAGACTTTTCGTCATTGAGTCATGTAGTAGAGTAAAAGGAGCACAATCAAAAAAAGCTTTCAGCATCTTAGACTAAAATGCTACTGTTAGAAAAGTTTTGACATGTCTCCTTTAGCACTATGTCCTTTTAAAAGGAATGAAACAGCATCTTGTTGCCAATTAAGGATGTATCTACAGTCTAAAATTATTGTTTTCAAACCTTTATTTAAAAGGACACGAGAGTGGGACTTCTCTGGGGGCGCAGTGGTTAAGAATCCACCTGCCAATGCAGGGGACGTGGGTTTGATCCCTGGTCCGGGAGGATCCCACATGCCACAGAGCAACTAAGCCTGTGCGCCACAACTACTGAGCCTGCGCTCTAGAGCCCGCGAGCCACAACAACTGAGCCCACGTGCCACAACTACTGAAGCCCGCGTGCCTAGAGCCTATGCTCCGCAACAAGAGAAGCCACCGCAATGAGAAGCCTGCGCGCCGCAACGAGGAGTAGCCCCCGCTCGCTGCAGCTAGAGAAAAGCTCATGCACAGCAATGAAGACCCAATGCAGCCAAAAATAAATAAATAAATACATTTATAAAGAAAAAAGGACGAGAGTCACGTTAAAAAATTCTGTCAACATTGGAAAATAGAGAAGTCCAACAATGACCGGAACAACAATAATGATATATTCAAAGGTGACTTTAAATACCCTATAGCATAAGTATTCAAGACAGTTGTTTTGAGCTAATGTGAAACCAACCTTGGAGAACCTGGTTGAGGAAGTTCTTCATCATGTAGATGGCTGTGGTATCCTCTGTTTTCACATGACTGTCTGTGAACCAGCCATTCTCAGTGATCAGGATTCGGGGATTGCCATATTCCAGTTTAATCCAGTTCAGCACGTCTCTTAAATTGAGGGACACATTTTGTCCCATTTTAGCCATGGTGTTGTAGGGCTTGAAATTGTTGGGTCCAAAGGAAAAGGCAAAGAAGTCAGCTGTGCCCCTCACCTCATTCTTCTCTGCTTCAGAGAAAAGGGGTAGAATGGAGAACAACTTCTTTTTCATCACCTCTGGATAGTTACCATCCCCATGGATAGGGTTGGCAAACCACCCGAGCACAGAAACCATGGATTGTTGGCACTTGAGTATATCCATTGTGTTTTCTGATCTGTTTGGTTCAATCCAGTGGGATCCCAACGTGATTGATAACAGACCCTTCTGATGTGGGCGGAAATTTCTATTGTAGTTATGCCAAACTTTCGAATGAGCCTAAGAACAAGAAAATATTGTTAATCTTTACTGTCCTTACTCAAAGGGTTGTGACTTGGCTGATACAAGGTCTTCTCGTGGACAGATTAGTGAAGCGTCGGGTGCTGCAGGGGAAAGCTGCCAGGGAACCCTGATGACCGCAAAGTCTGCTCTCTGTTCACTTCCCCTGTGCTTCCAACCTAAAGCCTCCCGTATAGCATTACTGAGAGGCAGGCAGAGAGCTCTTGTCCCAGCTCCATCTTACTTCTCCTCTCCCTGGCTCCCTTCCGGGCTCTCTCAGGACTGGGTACAGGTGAGACACTATGTGGATTATAGGGTTTCTTCCTCTGCATAGAAAGACTCAGAGCAGTGCTCTTTCATTGTTCTACAGAGTCTTCTTTTGGCCCTAACTTAGAAGTCCAGGATAATACAATTTCTATATTCCGTAAATGGATAATAATAGAGCTTACCTCCTAGGCTTGTTGTAAGGATTGAATGAATTAACGCACTCTAGAATGGTGGCTGGCACACAGTATAGCTCTATATAAGCCTTAGCTATTATTACTATTATTATAAAAGGGTGGCAGGCATGGCACAACTCAGAAAACCAGTGGAAATAGTGTAGGATTTGGCATCAGCACAGTTGGGCTTGAAGTTCAGGTATTAACTATAGTAGCCTTAGATAAGGCACTTAACCTGTCTGAAATCTCTTCGTATCCTCAGCTGTAAAAGGAAGTTAAAAATAATAATACCCTTTGTAAAGTTGTTGTTAGATGTAGAGCTAATGTACATATTAAATATGTAGCATAGAATAGAGCACCTAGGAGCTAGCTACTGCCTAAAGATGGATGTTATTATTATTGGTCCCCCTGGAATTTACATTTCCTGTTGCATTCACTTAAAACACCCTGGGAAGAGATTTGGGAACATAGGTATATGTATAACTGATTTACTTTGTTATAAAGCAGAAACTAACACACCATTGTAAAGCAATTATACCACAATAAAGATGTTAAAAAAACAAAAAAAACAGAGCCTCACGATCAGTTTCCGGTCTATTTACTAGGTACTTACTGAGCACTGACTCAATGCCTGTCTTGCCCTGCCCTGAGAGGCTGAAATAAATGGTGCAGGGATTTGCTCTCAGGAGCCAATAATCTTAATGGGAAAATAAAACTAAAATGTATGAAAGAGAAACATAAAACTGAATAAAATAAGACACTAAATTAAGGCAGAGGCATGGTTCAATAAAGAACCATGAGCTAGCTGTATGGTTCTTAACTTGAGGACTCCAGTTAAGGACTCAAGGCCAGTTAAATGTGCAAGGTCTCCTTCCTGCCTGGCCAGCCAGAGCTTGCTCCTTTATGTATCCGCCTCTCCTCCTCTCAGCCTCTGACTTGCTTGCCTCTTAATGGCTCTTCCCAGGACTGCTAATTTCTACTCTAATTGGGTGTTTCTAAAACAAGGGCACAAACCCTTACTGTTTTTAACCCACAAAGTCTGCTTTCAGTCTTGTTCTTTAGCTTTCCTTTTGCTCATTGGAGATGTTTTATATTGGGCTGAATTATCCAAAAGCGCCTTTTTGAAGGTCAAAAACAAAAAAATACAAGCAATGACTCAAACTTAATAGATCCTGTGGACATTAAAAATGTTCCATGAACTCTGTTAGGTGGGGAAAGATAGACATTAATGTAAGGGCTGAGGATTCCAAAACTGGTGTCTCCTTGCTTTATGCAAGAATAGCTAATTTAAATAATTCCATGAAAGATTTTCTGAAGAAGTAGATGCCTCAAGGTATTACCTCTATCTACCTGTTCTTACTCCGTTTTCATTGGAAGATCCTGGAACCACTTAGCACCAAAATGTTCCCAAAGATCCTTACGAATATCCTTCTCAGAAAAGTGTTCAGGCTGTAGCCTCCTCCCCTGCCTCCACCCCTAGGTTCCAGCTTCTGAAAGGAATCTCAGGGCAGCCCAGGGCAGATTCCACCTTAAGTGGTCTCAGCAGCTCTTTCTGGACTTTTCTGGGGCTGGAATCATAGCAGAAAGTCTTTTTTTTTTTTTTTTTTTAAACACATTTATTAGAGTATAATTGCTTTACAATGGTGTGTTAGTTTCTGCTGTATAACAAAGTGAATCAGCTATACATATACATATATCCCCATATCCCCTCCCTCTTGTGTCTCCCTCCCACCCTCCCTATCCCACCCCTCTAGGTGGTCACAAAGCACTGAGCTGATCTCCCTGTGCTATGCTGCTGCTTCCCACTAGCTATCTATTTTACATTTGGTAGTGTATACACAGCAGAAACTCTTAACTGCATTTTTCCTGATTTGAAACAAAAGTAATCATGCATTACTAGAATTCACAGGGAGGCATTCTTTGCTTTATTCTAAGTGGTCACTTAATCCCTTGGTAGCCTCAGCGCTTTCAACCATAAAAGCCGCAATGAGTGATCAGTATGCCTCTTTAGGGTGGGTGTGTACCTCTTATGTGTAAACTGTGAAGCACTAAACACACGTAAGATTCTGAGCCATAAACTAGCTGCCTTGTGAATATGATGCCATCAGACACTAAAGGGAGAGTGAGATGAAATTAGTATAAATGTAATAAACCAGTCCTAATAGCAGTTAACCGGTTCTAATAGGAAAAAAAGCAGGGGGGCTTTTCTTTGAAATAGATATTCTATTGCATATTTCTGTAACTATATGAAAGATGACCTAAGCTGTGATGACAGACATGTACCTTTGCAATAGCTTTCCAAGCGAGTTTTCTGGACATATATATCTCTCCATATATCTATATATACATGTGTTGTTATGCCCCAAGTTGACCTTGGTGTTTCACAGTGTCTCTTTCACCTTTGCTGCTATTTGCATAGGCTATCAAGGTATCTAGGGTTATCTTTGCTCTGGGCTGAAGACAGCCTCTCCATCCTCATGTGGAGAATGTGGGGGAGGTTCCTTGTGCAGCACTTGTAGTTATAACCTGATCCTGTTCACCAGGTAACAAGGTAAAAACTATTGCTCTGAGGCAGTGAGTTTGACATAACTCCTGATGAAACTGGGGTATCTATGCGTGTGCTTTGGTCCAACACTCATAAAGGAGGTCTGTTGGGGAAACTGAACTGGGGTTGGCGGGGGAGTGCAACCTGGGCCCTGCAACCTTGCACAACAGTCATTCTGTGATTTTCCAAGGTTACCCTCTATCTTGTACAAGGCCGTCTACCTTTGGAATGATTGATTTAAGGGAGCTTCAACCTTTGTTCTTTAGATTCAGTAGCTTAAAGGGGAAGTCAGCTTTTTCTTTTTGAGGCAGATAGCAGGGCCTAATGTCATTGAGAGACAGCCAGGGGCCTAATATCTCATTCTGTTCCCTCCTCTAATCTAACGTAGCAGCTCTTTGATGCCCCTGGAAGTCCAGACTCAGATAAGTTCTGTGGATGATAGGAGGCAAATAAGATAGCTGGACAACTTTAGACAAAGATGAAGAAGGGGTCAGAGGTCAGGGAGATGTGGTAGAAGGGACACGGGTGGAAGGCAGTGCTTTGGAAGGCGTGCATTGAAGAAACCTACCTCATCACACATGTCTGTATTTAAGGAACACCCAATCATTTGTCAAAAAATAAATTTTTGTTAAATTTTCAAATCTGTGCATGAATTTAGCCACATTTTGGCTGAAATATTTTCATGTGAACTATAAACTTGTTTATTGTTAAAGCTATTTAATAAAGTATTAAATGAAAATCATTAAAGAAAATATACTTTAAAACTCCACAGAGCAAACTGTTTTCATATTTCTGTGTTCCCCCTGACTTTTCCAAATATATTTCCCAGCTAAAGTCACTCTAACATTTTCCATGTTATTTTTAGTTTTCATAATAATCTTCATATAACAATTCATCAATCTGATGAAATATGATTTACTTAGTCATCTCCCTCTTTTCATAAAAATTAGCTTGTTTTCCTTTTCCTGCCATCTTTCCTTCCTTCTTCCCTCCCTTTACTTACCCTCCTTCCCTCCCTCCTTCCGGTCTCTCTCTTTTTCTCTCTCTTCATGCCTTCCTTCCTTCCTGTCATAAATAATGTAGTAACTAACTTTGGTCATATAGCTTTTAATTTGTTTGAATCCTTTCCTTTTTTGAATCCCAGGAATGAGCTACGTATTTTTTGAATTGTTTTTCATGTTTCCAAATTGATTTCCATACATTTTGTCCTTCACTGAGAGTGTTTTCTGACCACCTGCTTGGAATCATTGATTGCTCTTTCGGGGGATAACTGGCCATCATGAATGATATAACAGTGCTACTCACCTACTTGGTACCACAGGGGACAGGACCCGGGTCTTGAAAGCAGGACACCCAGGCTCTAGTACTGGCCCTGCTACTAATTAGCTTTACGGTCTTGGATCAGTCAATTCCCTCTTAGCAGCCTCAGTTCCCTCCTTCATTATACTGAGCTAAAAATAAACAATCTAGAGAATCGTTGTGAACATGGAATGAGGTAATACATGTAAAGACCCTATGAAAACCACATGAACCTAAATTTGAAGGACTTTGGAAGAGCAACCTGAAAATTATTTAACCTGCTGTGCAGAACGGTGGGGAGTTGTGTAGGCTTGAGGGGTGTTCACAGATGGCGCTCCCTGACCTCTCAAGGCTCGCAGCTGACCGCTTTGTCCTCATTTATTTTTTTGCTGCTGATCAAAATTATTCATTGTTCATTTGGGCTAGGATTCATTTCAGTTTGATTTATTATTTAATTTACTCAGCACTTCTTTATATTAAGTATCAAGTTTCTACTAGTTACAATTGCTGCTCTTCCAGATTATTTAACATTCATTCATTCCACAAATATTTATTGGGTGCTTAAGATATGTGAACTTTATTGTTCATTGCTAAAAATAAATTATGTGATTGTCATTTTCTTATTAATTTTTTGATAATCTTGAAACTCTCTTGGAAATAATATCTTACCCTCATTATTCTTAGGAGAGAATTTAAATATTAACAAAAGTTACCACCTTTCATAAAGAAAATATTTACCCATTCTATTTTTAATGGTTTGAATTCATATTTTCTATGGTTGGACTAACTTAGTAATGATCATATTAAAATTCATTTTCCTCCTATTTTCTTTTCAATCATTATATTTTCAACTTATTCTAACAAATCATCTATTGCTATCAATTTGCCTAGTGTCAGGATTTCCACATAGAAATCATGTAAAAACTAAACTCTAATATATTTGTTCCTTAAAAAAAGTCCTATTACTGTTATAGAATTCTAATTTCAATTATAATATTACTAAACTAAACCAATGCCTGAGCCAGAATCTAAACCTGGCAACACAAAGGGAAAAATGTCTAGAATAAAGTTCATAATTTATTAAGTGAAGCATCTGTGGGTTTCCCCAGATATTAGAAGGGCACTTAGAAGAAATCAATATCAGTAAATTGGTACCTTACTGAAGTTCAGGTTCTTTGCCCAAGGAGAACAGTTGCATGCCAACTTTGCAGAAGGTGAAATGACATTTTAAGCTTTCTGTTAGCACTAAATACAATAATAATAATAACAATAATGATCCTATTAGTAATCTTTTTAATGCAAAAAGACTGTATCTCCAAGTATAATTGAAGCTAAAATGACCTGGGTTGGAGACTTTAAGCCTTTCCTCAGGATTTAGGAAAAAAAGTTAAAGATAGTCAATATAGAAACCACTCTGAAAATTACAAATAATATAATTTGTACAGAAACAAAAATAAGACCTACCATTTGGGGGCCTGCAACAAAGGCAGACTGACCATGAACCTAAGGAAGCTGAAACTTCAGTACTCCTCACTCGCCTGAGTCCCCATGAAATGTGCTGGGAGGGTGGGGAGCCAGGTAGTGATTGGAAACATTTCTAAGTATCGATATTTCTGATAAATTCCTTGAAGAGAGTTCAGAAAATAAGGAATCTGAATCTCCAAGACCACAGTAATTTGGTGTAATATTTTTCTCATTCTAAATAGATGTTTACTTTCGTAAACATTTTGTGTCCATAATTTTGAATTTTTTCCTTATGTAAGTCTCAGGCCCATGCAACATAGATCCACTCCTGGCCTACGAGCTTCTTGAGTGCAGGGACTGTATCTCTTTTGTTCACAGTTATACATACAGATGTCCAGGAAAGAGCATGGCATAGAATACTTGTTGAATAAATGCCCACTATGGATCAGCTAGTTCGTCGGTGACCTGACATACATTGTTGATAATATAGCCTCTGCAAAGCAGGTTTTACTTTTCCCATTTTAGAGAAGAAACTGAAGTTCACAGAGGCTAGGTAGTTGTGGAGACAGGATGTGAATTCAGGCCTCTCTGATCACTATACTAAACCATCGTGCTCTCTGTATGTCCTACCAGTTCTAAATTTTGAATGTTGGGGAAAGGCCATTTGACATGAACCACAGCATACTGTTTTAAAATTATATTTTCTTTTGGCTGTACTTGGTTATTAAAAGAACTAAACAGTCCTAGAATGAGGGTCCCACTCTCACCTGTTGAGAATAAAATATCTATATGTGTCTGGAATTTAGGATCACCTAGAAAGTTCATGGAGGACCTGCCAGCAAATTTGAGGTATTCAGAAAACCATGTCATTGTCCAAGTGTCTAGTACAGCATGTAACATTTATGTGTAATTCCCTGTACCTCTTTCCTAGAACCAGCGATGTTGACATTGGATATTGTCCTTACTGGTGTCAGAGGGTAAATTAGTCCCTTAGGAACCATTTCTACACTTGACTGTCTTGACCAAGGATGGTGATCATTACACCATTGTCAGTGTTAGACTGAAAGGGCAGGGACGCTGTGGTTGCATGGCAGTTAGCCCAGCATCACCTTTGAACAAATCATAATTAAATGGTCCTTAAAGATGAGTGACTTTCATGATCAAATATAACAGAATAGTGGTTAAATTACAGAACCATAGAAAATTTACAATGTAAACAGTAATAAGAATGAACATATATTTAGTGCTAAATGTGCTGAGCACTATTCTAAGCACTTTCCATGTACTATCTCATTTAATCCTCATTTAAATCTTGAGAGGTAGGTACTATTATTATTCCTGTTTTATAGGAGAGGGAAGAGAGGTTAGGTAGCTTGCTCATAAGCAAAGTCAAGCCCAGGCTGTGTTGCTCCAAGTTCTGTGTTCTTGCCTGCTAATTAGAGATAGAAGATGGACTTTAGAGATCATTTGGTCCAATTCTTAAAAACTCTCTATTATAAATAAGATGCTGAAGCAAAAGAAATAAGTGACTTGGGAATTCCCTGGTGGTCAAGTGGTTGGTACTCTGTGCTTCCACTGCAGGGTCCTGGGGTTCGATCCCTGGTCAGGGAACTAAGATCCCACAAGCCGCATGGCATGGCCAAAAAAAAAAAAAAAAAGAAGCGACTTGCCCAAGGTCTCGGTTAGTGCAAAGCCAGAATTAGAACTAAATCCTTCAGCCTCTAGATCACTGTGATTTCTGGACATGATACAGATTAAATTATGAGCTTTTGAAACACACTTTTACATCTTAGACTCAAAGGTGATTGAACAGGCTGTGCAAATGCAAGGGTATGTAACAGACATGGCACAAAAACAAGGGCCAGTACATTGAGAAAGCCATCTGACAGTGTTTGGGTGCCAGGAACACTCTAAGAGACAATCTGAGAGTCATGGTTTTGATTACGCCTTCATCCAACCCCCTCAGTCCCCAGTCAAACAGTTCATCGGCATTACCTTCTGTTCTGCTTAATTATTTTTCCCCTTCAAGAAGTTATACACATCAGCAAAATCAAGTTTAGAGAAATCATTTTTACTTATATCTTTCCTTCAACCCATGGCTATTTTTTTAAAAAATAAATTTATTTATTTATTTATTTTTGTCTGCGTTGGGTCTTCTTTGGCACGTGGGCTTTCTCTAGTTGTGGCGAGTGGGGGCTACTCTTTGTTGCGGTGCGTGGGCTTCTCATTGCAGTGACTTCTCTTGCTGCAGAGGACAGGCTCTAGGGGCGCGGGCTTCAGTAGTTGTGGCACGCAGGCTCAGTAGTTGTGGTGCATGGGCTCAGTAGTTGGGGCTCGCTAGCTCTAGAGCTCAGGCTCAGTAGTTGTGGCACACGGGCTTAGTTGCTCTGCGGCATGTGGGATCTTCCTGGACCAGGGCTTGAACCCACGCCCCCTGCATTGGCAGGTGGATCCTTTTTTTTGTTGGAGGTAGGAGTTTTTATTAATTAATTTATTTATTTTTGCTGTGTTGGGTCTTCGTTTCTGTGCGAGGGCTTTCTCTAGTGTGGCAAGCAGGGGCCACTCTTCATCGCGGTGCGGGGGCTTCTCACTATCGCGGCCTCTCTTGTTGCGGAGCACAGGCTCCAGACGCGCAGGCTCAGTAGTTGTGGCTCACGGGCCCAGTTGCTCCGTGGCATGTGGGATCCTCCCAGACCAGGGCTTGAACCCGTGTCCCCTGCATTAGCAGGCAGATTCTCAACCACTGCGCCACGAGGGAAGCCCCGGCAGGCAGATTCTTAACCATTGTGCCACCAGGGAAGGCCTCAACCCAGGGCTATTATTTTATCCTTTTCTTCACTCTTCATTCATTTATGTTGATTGATTGCTTAAATTCAAGTCTATAAACACTTATTTAACAAACACAAGGTAGCTTTGTGCAGTGGCAGTATCATAGCCAATGAGGTTTATCCGAGGCATGATTATTGCTAATTGAAAATTTTCCTAATACCCTGCCATGAAGACTTGAAATATAGTTGGCATTGGCAATTTTTGAGAGTCTCTATGGAGACTGCTTAAAAAAAAATGCAAGTCACCTTAGTAACATTTAGAAAAAATATTAACAAGATAGCTCCTGCCTTCAGATGAACTCTGACCTCTAGTAGGAGAGAGAAGTATAGAAATAAGTAGAAGAAAAACAGTATACGTCTACATTTTAATTAATTAGAAATGATAACAAAAGCTTAATGTAGTAATATTCAAATTTGTAAAAAAATGACTATATGTATATGCTTATATATACATAGAAAAATATTTGGATATTGAACAAGCTGCTAGCAGTTGTTACTTCTAGGGTATTGGATTAGGGAGTATGAAAAGAGGAGAGCTTTCCTTTTTAACTTTATGTCTTTCTGTGTTTGAATGTTTTGCAGTAAAAATGCATTATCTTTGAAATTTAAAAAAGTCATGAGAATTGGTTGAAACAGATGGTTTCTGTCAGTGAATTTAATTGCTCTATGTTATTACTCTTCACTTTCTCTGAAGTTCCAAAAATCTCAAAGGAAAAAAAAGAAACTTAAATTAAAAGTTCTGTTATCCTGGATTTCATTATATATTTTTACTCCGGAATAATACGTTGATATTCAAAGGTAGAAGGAGGAGGCGCGCAATACACACATGATTAACGTGGAAGAAGAACTGATAACAGTAAACCCAGCTCTTTATTTAAGATTCAGTCACATAATCTGTGGTCAAGACATGATGCTATAAAGAACCAATGAATGGAATCCTCCAAATACTAAAAGATCCTGGTTTTCATCAGTCTTAAGGCTCCCCCAAACAAGTAGCACTATTAGATCACCCAGGAAATCACTTTAATTACTTCTGTGATTCACTGTTTATTGGTTAGTAAGTTAGAAGGTTCTGATCTATTCTCAGCATCCCTCTACTTTTCAGCAAGAGAATTGCTGTTAATGTTCTATAATTTTAATTACTCCTTTTTAACTTAGACTATTTTCTAATATTGAGTTTTCTCAGTAAGATTTTTTACATGCAATTAAATGATACATGTATTATATTATAAACGAGTGTGAAGTTTCCCTCAGTTCATAATTTCGTCATATCTAGCACTGTTTCCACTACTTACAATATTTTCTGTTCTCCAGTTGGGCCTAATTTTCCATGTATGAGAGTGTTCATATCAAATTAAGCTGTTTAAATACGATCATAATGTTATTCTCTGAACATTTATAATTACATTTATTTAAACCTGTTAATCATTCACTGAAGTATAACTTTTTCTACTTAATGATTAGAAAAGGTAAATACTGCTCTCTTGAAGGTTATAAAATACCAATTGCCATCTACAAATAGTTTTTTTTTACATGACTCTTCTGTCTAACAATGGTATTCTGGTTATTGAAACTTTTTAGCAATTCTTATCCGAAAGCTGTTTTTACCTTTTATTCAAATTTGATTAGGAACATCTATAAGAATACTAGTTTTAACTTGTTTGAACATTATTTCCTATATTTTGTTAGAGGTGTCTTAGATCCTAATGAAGATGAGTTGGGAGAATAATATAGGTACTACGGGGAGTTCCCTGGTGGCCTAGTGGTTAGGATTCTGGGCTTTCACTGCTGTGGCCCGGGTTCAATCCCTGGTCAGGGAACTGAGATCCCAAAAGCTGCGTGGCATGGCAAAAAAAAAAAAAAAAAAAAAAAAAAAAAAAATGCATTAGCTAATTAAATGAATGATTGTTTTAACATTTTTAAACTTTAGATGGCATTGCAGAGGACACACGTATGTGATTTCACAGCACTTTAATGGGACACTAAAGTTTTGAGCAAATAAAAAGTAAAATCATGGGGACAAAGGAAAAAACTAATGGTTAATGTATGGGTCAGTGATAAATTGTTCATAGGTTTTGTGGACAAATAAAACATGCAGATAGATTTTTAAAAATAGATCTTTATTGGAGTATAAATGCTTCACAGTACTGTATTAGTTTCTGCTATATAACAAAGCGAATCAGCTGTGTGCATACATATGTCTCCATATCCCCTCCCTCTTGCGTCTCCCTCTCACCCGCCTTATCCCACCCCTCTAGGTCATCGCAAGGCACCGAGATGATCTCCCTGTGCTATGCAGCTGCTTCCCACTAGCTAGCTATTTGACATTTGGTAGTGTATATATGTAGATGCTACTCTCGCTTCGTCCCAGCTTCCCCCTCCCTCCCCGTGTCCTCAAGTCCATTCTCTATGTCTATGTCTTTATTCCTGCCCTGCCACTAGGTTCATCAGTACCATTTTTTTTTTTTTTAA
>NW_020175670.1:6689368-6795162 GCF_003031525.2 Neophocaena asiaeorientalis asiaeorientalis
CTTCGCGGACTGGGGCACGAACCCGTGTCCCCTGCATCGGCAGGCGGACTCTCAACCACTGCGCCACCAGGGAAGCCCTGTTTTGGTCTTTAAATAGGGAATATGAGTCAAGTATCTATTGAGTCTGCATCAACACAAGTGGCTGCAATGGAGTTGTAGGCTGTAAATTGTTTTTCACTGAGGCTAGGTAGCTGATTCATGTCATTAAACCTGCTAGCTTGGATTCGGACAGATGAAATTAAAATTTTGGATCTGACACTTTTATGAGTAAAAAACCCACACTTGTACAGCTTTGTAACCTCAGGCAAATTTCTGTGGGCTTCAGTTTCATCAACTATAAAATGCCTATAAGAATATCTACCTGGCAGGGTTGATGTGAGAATTGAATGAGCTAACATATGTAAAGTACCTAGTACAGTTTCTGACAATACGTTAGGTGTGTGAAAAAAATTCTGCTTAAAATAATAGTTATTAAGAATAGTATGATAGAATGTCAAAAAGTTATCTGTAATAATTGTCTCAAGTCTCCATTTTAAGACTTAAGACCAATCTCTGTCCTTTATGCTCCCCATTTCTGTGTTCTTTTTTGTTTGTTTGCTTGTTTTTGGTGTTGGCGGGGACGTGGTGGAAGGTAGCAAGTAAGTTTGTTTTTAACCTTCTCACTGACAGAAAAGCTTGGGCTAGTTTTTAGCTACAAGATTTAGCAAAAATTAATTTTAATGTATTATTGTCTTGCAACCCATCTTTAATAAGGGAGTTTTTAAAACTTCCTTTTTTTTTTTCATGGAAAAAAACGTTTCAGACGATCCTTGAAGACTTTGCTTCTGTCTAACCAAGGCAAGCTAAAAATGCTCCAGCTAGAAACTCCATTTCAAAATATTACACTTAGTCTTCAAGATATTGGTAGGGGGGGTTGGGCCAAAGAGGTTTAAAAATGACATTTAATCTATTTAAATGTGCCTGTGAAACACTGCAGACTTCTTGTTCAAGAAAGCAGAGACTTCCCTGGTGGTGCAGTGGTTAAGAATCCGCCTGCCAATGCAGGGGACAAGGGTTTGAGCCCTGGTCTGGGAAGATCCCACATGACGTGGAGCGACTAAGCCCGTGAGCCACAACTACTGAGCCCACGTGCCACAACTACTGAAGCCCGTGTGCCTAGAGCCCATGCTCCACAAAAAGAGAAGCCACTGCAATGAGAAGCCCCTGCACCGCAATGAAGAGTAACCCTCCCTGGCTGCAGCTAGAGAAAGCCCACGTGCAGCAATGAAGACCCAATGCGGCCCAAACAATAAGTAAATAAAAAATAAATAAATTACTAAAAAAGAAAAAAGAAAGCAATGGCAGCTGTCTTTTGCCAAAGAAGGCTTAGCTATAAATCATGTGAATGGTGGCTTTTTCACAGCTGTTTTCGCAGTTTTAGCACTAAATTTTGGTTAAGAATTTTGACAGGTCCTTAAGAAGTGTACTATATAAAGATGATTATTTTCTTTTCCTTTCTTTTAAAAATACAAAATATTCTCATTACTTTCTTATGTATTTTTTGCTTTTGTCACAACACGTAAAAATCGAAAAAATAGTGTGATGACCCCTCAAAACACACCTCTCAGCTTTAAGGGTGATGAACATTCTGCACCTTGTTTTGAGATGGGCTTTCAATGTAAACTTTTTTTTTTTTTTTTTTTGCGGTACGCGGGCCTCTCACTGTTGTGGCCTCTCCCGTTGCGGAGCACAGGCTCCGGACGCGCAGGCTCAGCGGCCATGGCTCACGGGCCCAGCCGCTCCGCGGCATGTGGGATCTTCCCAGACCGGGGCACGAACCCGTGTCCCCTGCATTGGCAGGCGGACTCTCAACCACTGCGCCACCAGGGAAGCCCCAATGTAAACTTTTTAATAGAAGCTGGTATACACAAATTGATTTGCATGTTCTGAAAAGACTATATGTTTATGCCAGTATCTGGGTTGGTGTGCATGTGTGTGCGTGTGTGTGTGTGTGTGTGTGTGTGTGTGTGTGTGTGTGTGTCTGAAGTCCACTTGTATTCAATTGCAATTTTAAATACTTTCTGGGGCAAGGCAGATCTCCCTTAAATAGAAAATAATTAATATTATTTATTGAACATCGAATACACATGCAGCCACTTGTGACCTTCTCTGAGGAAATGACGCCAAGACAGAGTTCCTCAAAGATGTGGAAAAATAGGGAATAAATCAAGTCTTATCCTAGGCTCAGGAACAAATGGGTGAGGCCTTGACCTAGAGTAGAGTTTCCCAACATTTCCTGTCCTGAAACCCTCTTTCACAGTATTAAGAAATCTCTTGAGCTCCCGAGGAATTTAAAAAATCATTTCATTATTTGTGTGTGGTATACAAACAAGTGTTGACATATATTTTATTTTATATAAGTCTATTTCTTTAAAGATTGTACTGAAAAGTTTATTTCAAAGAAGTTTAAAATATTCAGAAAATAAAATACTCATATATAAAATACTCATATACATAAACATAAGTATTGGCGTTTTCCCATTTAATAAATATTTTTATATTTTAAAAATTATTTTAATTACATAAGAAAAAGCATTTTATGACACATTTTAAAATGACACAATGTGTTTGGTTTTACGACTGAATATATACTAAAATGCAGAATAAAATTTACATATTCAGTGGTCTTTTCCAAGGCTGGTACACCTACCTCTTTTTGTATGGGATATGACATTGGGCATAACAAAGATGAACATTTTTTTATTTTAAATGTTACATATTTATTTTAAGGATATTAGAAAATACTGGTATTTCGTGTATAATAGGATATAAAATTTCCTTTCAAAATAACCTTTTTTTTTGGCCACACGGTTTGTGGGTTCCCTGACCAGGGATTGAACTCCGGGACACAGAAGTGAAAGCACTGAATCCTAACTACTAGACCACCAGGGAACTCCCCTCAAAATAAACTTTTTTTTTTTGCGGTACGCGGGACTGTCACTGTTGTAGCCTCTCCCGTTGCGGAGCACAGGCTCCAGACGCGCAGGCTCAGCGGCCATGGCTCACGGGCCCAGCCGCTCCGCGGCATGTGGGATCTTCCCGGACCGCAGCACGAGCCCGTGTCCCCTGCATCGGCAGGCGGACTCTCAACCACTGCGCCACCAGGGAAGCCCCAAAATAAACATTTTTAAATAAAACTGTTTTAATAAATAATAGTGCATGTGGTACTTGGATATACAAACAAACAAAAAAGCCAGCAAAAAAGCCAGCATGAAGTGATGCACAAAATACCCAAACTTTGTGAAACACAGTGTTATGGCATCAAAAATGGATAAATATTTATATATTTATAATATTGCTTCTATAACATTCTGTTTGAATTCTTGAATTTTGCTCTTAAAAAAGTACAAGCTTTCAAAAAGTAAGTTTACTGTTTTGTTCATAAATAACTATATAAGAGAAATAGTTTGGGGCAACTCTTTCAAGTATTTTACAAATAACACAAAGTTAGTAGGAACAGTCTTTATTCCCAAAGTGTGAAAAGCCAAATTAGATACAATCATCAACATTATTTCCTCATTTAACATTTTTAAGAGAGTCGTTTGTTCTCTAAAAACATCCTGATATGGCATAAATTAGAGTCTATGTATGCGACTTACAGGTCTGGTGAAAATCTCCTTGAGTCAATTTTGTAAAACTGAGACAATTTTACATCCCTCATACTGATTCTATTTCAAACTTTTTGTTTTTTATGTTTCATGTCTTTAACCAGTTGCCAATTTATAGGTTTAAGTCAATGGTTTTCATGGGAGGGAAGGGGCAGAAATTTTGTCCCGCCCCCCTCCCAACTCCAGGAGACATTTGGCAACATCTGGAGACAATTTTGGTTGTTGTAACCCTGTGGAGGAGGGTGCCACTGTCATCTAGGGAATAGAGACCAGGGATGCTGCTAAACGTCCTGTAATGCACAGGACAACTCACCACAAGAAAGAATTATTTGGCCCAATATGTCAATAGTGCCCAGGTTGAGAAATCCTGGTACTATGTAAACAGTTCACATCTATGAAAGATAATAATTTAAAGCCATGAAGTGGTCAGAACCTATCATGGAAGCTGGCAGTATTTAGTGGAGTAATAAACTGAATGAGTTACCATCTTATGAGCAATCTCATATCCTCCAACCTCCCTGCATGTTTACTCAGAGGCTCTCAGATATTTCATTTTAAGGAGGAGGGGATGGAATCTATAAATTTCAGTTATTATGCATATTTACTGCTTTAAAAATAGAATAAAAACCGACACCATTATTGTCTTTACTAATGTGAAAACTTGTGGCTCTGCTGCTCTGAGGCACAAGTGCATAGGCCAAACAGGCTAGGATCTGTCTCTGGGGTTTTAAAAACTGAACTTGGGAGAGAGAACTCTCTTCTACAAAGGAGAGAATGAGGAGAACCCACAAGAAGAAATGGACATGAGAGACTGAGATAAAGGGCTTCTGAGAGTGTCCTGGTTACTGGGTCCTTTCATCCCTGTGATCTGGTTACAGGAAAATGCACACTTTTGCTTGAGCCAACTTTAATTAGGTTTCTGTCTCTTGCAACCAAGAGTCCTAACTTATAAACACACCACTGGATTAATATAAGCAATATTTCAAGAATTAGCAAGAATGCAATGAAATATGAATTTTGAACTTGAGATTGGTTCTTTGATTACAAGGTTTAAGATAGAAATCCTAAATCACTCATTCCTCAAATCTTAATACCTATCATGTACCTAATATTCTGTGCTACGTGCTGGAAACATGAAACACATGAAAAATAGTCTTTCTTTGCAAAGAACTCTCAGACTAGTTGGGGGAGATGGAAAAGTACCATATGAAAAGACTGCTATGATAAAAGCAAGCACATTTTACTGTGGGAGCCCTCAGGAGGGACACTAACCCTAACGAGTCAAGGAGAACTTAGAGCTGGTGACTGCCTAAAGTGAGTATTGAGGGACATTAGATGGATAAAGCAGGGAGTAAGGAGGGTGTTCTAGCTGGATAGAGAGTTGGTAGAGGCTGAGTGGAGAGGAATAGTAAGGTAAAATTAAGGCACTCCTAGTCATGCATTATTGTGGAGGGTAGGGTACAAGGGGTCGGCATTAGTGATGGGGACGGGAGAGGGATGGGGATGGCCAGGAAGGAGGGAATGGAGGCTGGGGTTGTGTCTTGAAGATCTTGATGAAAACTTGGGACTTTATCCCTAAAACTTTGGGAAGCCACTAATGGATTTTATGCAAGGGAGTGACATGATGCTTGGTAGAAATGTCACTCTGTAAATGGAGATAATAATAGGTACCTGGCAAGGTTGTTGTAAAGATTATAGATAATATATAAAGCTGTGATTACAGTGCTTAGAGACGGTTAAGGCCAAAAAAGTCACCCTCTTTCTGTTCCAAATATTGTAAAAAACTCAGAGTGGAGCATCTATTAGTAGGGGTGGTTATGGTAAATTTCTACCTGAAAGACTTGCTCTAGGTGCCACCAAGTCCACATAAAGTGGAGTCTAGATTCCAGGTCAGTCTCAGGACTGCCTAGACCATTTAGGTTTCCTGCAAACCAGGACATTTCAGACTGAGTTGGCGTTTTCAGCATCATCCTGGAGCTAGAAACATTGCAATAGGCACTGTGAAATCTTTTCAATATCTGAGGATTGGGGAATAAAGTGGTCTATAAACCACCCATGAATTTAGTTTTATATTAGTTTTTTTAACTCAATAAATATTCTTGGACAAAAACTAGTCCTAAAGAATGCTTCTTCTGGGTCACAAGGTGACATAATAAGGAAGAAATACTTCATCGCAACATAAAATATCAAATTAATCTTTTCTATGTTAGAAGGAGGACAGAGAGGGAGCAAGTGAGCAAATCTAGTTCACCTCAGGCCGCCAGACGATTGCAAGATTTCTCTCTGGTGCTGTAAGCCACTGGGTTATGCAGCAGAGTTCACTTTCTAACTAATTACAAGGGACCCCTCATGCTTCTTATGTAGGTTTGTGATTTAGAAACTTTAAAGGGATGAAAGAAATTATTTGGAAAACATAATAATTTAAAAATGTAATCCATCAATTTAAAACTAGAAAATTTATCTTACTATCAGAGAGTGTTAATCTTGTGTTAGAGGCAGAGTTTATCTTAAATTAGAGGGAAATGAAAAACATCTGAAAATATAGCTTTGATAGGATAGGTTTGGAAGCAGTATCTATTTGTTAGTTATAACTTTTTCTTGTGTATTTTTATCAGTCAGTTTTTAAGGCTTTAAATGAATCACTGAAACATATTCTTCATGATAATTCTAATTGTTAACATTTTTCCAGGTAACCAAAAACTTTTTAACAATTTAGAATATTTTTCTTTACACAAAAGTTGAATAAGCATATATGTGCATGTATTTGCATAGATAACTTTAAAAAGACTATATAAAATACTACTAATACTAGTTTTCTTGAGGTTGGGATTATCAGGTGGAGAGGGAGGGAGAAATTTAACCTTTTCATTGTGTACCCTTTGGTACAATCTGATGTTTCTCAGTTTACACAAGCATGTATTGTTTTAATAATTGAAAGAACTAAATAAAAGGAATATTTTTTCTAAAATATATATCATAACCTTCATAGTTAATAGCTATAATTTTTCTCCCCTTGAGGCCTATTTGCCAAATCACAGTATACCCACATATTAATAATGTGTTCTATATACAGCTATATTCAAAGCTATGTAAATGACCTTGAGATTGTAATGCAATCTGTTAACTGCAAGGGCAGATGTGACTGAACCATAGTGCAATGCACACGTGTAATAAACCAGAAAGTTCAAAAAGAAAAGAAGGATTAACATATTTTGTATGTGCAAATTTAGACATGGAGTAATTTTATGTTCCTATACATTTTTCTGTTTCTATATATTTTACATTTGATTATTAAAAAATCAAATTACGTCTCGTAGCACATTATAAAACCCTACTAGTAAAGCTTTTTTCATTTTCAAAAGGTAGCAGGTGTCCAGGGTAATTTATTTTTCCCAAGCAAATCATTTAGCTCAAAAAGTGAAGTCTGATTCTAGATATTAGCCTCAATGTGAGATGAAATCTCTTGAAAATTCCTGAATGATTGCTCTTTTAAAAATATTCTTAATAGAGGCATCCAATGTTTACTAATGTTGTAATTTATAAATTCCATGTTGACAACAGCTCATTTTACTCTGTAAACTTGGGCAAGTTATTTAATCTCACTAAGCTTCAGTTTGCTCATCTTTAAAATGGGGATAATAATAGGACCCAGTTCATAAGGTTATCATGAAGATTAAATGTGATAATGCATGTAATATGCTTAATGTCATCTGTGGTAAATAGTAAGCGCTCAATAAATATTAGCTATTATTTTGCTTGCATTTTCACTATTGTTTTAATCATGTTAGCATTTCCCAGCATAAACTCTAGCTTTTGAAATATGCTCCTTTAAAACACTTAAAGCATATTCTTCCCAGTTTTTATGCTACTAGTTTAATTTTAGCTCCTAGAACAAATAATCTCATCTTTCCTGCCATGTAGTACAAATAAAACCAACTGTGAAATACATTTATTTCAATTCCTGCATTTAATATGTATCATCAGTTAGCTAACATTTATTTAGCTCACTATTTCTAAATATCACTAAGAATAGCAAGACTAACAACAAATACATATTTGAAATGGTCATGCCTTAACATAAAATTCTGAAATTTTTGCATGTGGTCAGAAAAGGGTTTCAACAATTAAATTTATAAAGGACTGGTTTTCCACAGAATGAAAGTAAACTCACATTCTCATGCTCTGATGTATAACAGTAGATTTAAAAATAGTTAATTTAAAAGGTGCAATATTTAAGGAAAATAATTGGATTAATATATTAATAATAGCTTAGATAGATAAAACATACACTAAGAATGAAATTTGAGGATAGAACTTGTGAATTAGACTAAAATTAATTGAGTTGATTTCAATAAAAAGAGTTATTTAAATGGAAGATACATTTCTTAGAGTTTCTTTTAAACTCCTGCTCTTTATCCTCTGAAGCTATAATAAGTCAGATGTACAGTACCTTGATCAGGTTGTGTCCCACAGTGTAGACAGCTGCTAAATTTCCCTTCTCTCCAGGGGCATGGATACCTGTCCCATACCCATGCCAAGCGACTAGATATGGGTTGTGAATTGTAATCCAATATTTGACTCGGTCCCCAAACGTCTGGAAGCAGTATGTGGCATAGTCATTGAAGATATCTATTATGGTTTCATTTTTCCACCCCCCATATTTTTCTTGCAGCGCCAAAGGCAAATCCCAGTGGTATAAAGTAACTATAGGTTCAACGTTTCTAAGTACCAGAGCATTGAGAAGAGTATTATAGTACTCGAGACCTTTTGCGTTAGCAGCTGATACTGTTCCATTGGGGAAAAGCCTTGGCCAGGAAATTGAAAATTGATAAAAAGAAACGCCTAAAAAATCCAGGGCTGATAAGTCTTTTTCCAGAAAAATGTAACTGTCACTGGAACTATTTGTGCCGTTGACATTTTTAAGGTGTGTATGGATGAAATGATCCCATATAGAGGGTCCTTTTCCGTCTGTCTTCCAATTCCCTTCCACTTGAAATGCTCCAGTCCCAGCACCCCAGAAAAAGTTTTTAGGAAAAGTGTCATAGAGAAACAGCTGACTTTCATTTACCGGACTAAAGTTAGGATTTTTAGACCATATAGCTCTTCCGTCTCCAGAGAATCCAGTAACAGCTCGAAGGAGAATAAATGCTGACAGGATGACAGATCTTTGCAGTCCCCCGCTGGACATTGTTTTCCTACAGCGTATGTTTCTTTCATCGGTGCTGAAGAAAATCCATTCATTCCCTGGAGATCATGCCGCACAGCCTGGCTTCATTTGCCACTAGCTGCTCGACTGTCTTATCAACGCTTCAGTAAAAAAGCTTGTGATTGTAAAGCTCTGTCAATGATTAGCTTGAACTGTGAGACTTAGGATGGGTCATGGAGAGCAACGTAATTTGAGGGAGGGGGCTCTATTACACTCACCAACACGTCACCTTCTCTCTTATTATTGGAAAAATTAGATGGAAATGCATGTGACAATAGTTCCAATGTGTAACAAACACACATCAACAGTGAATAAAATGCCATAGTTTCTTTGTAGCCTTTCATATGGATCCAAATCTTTTCTGAATGTTTTGGACATTATTGAGCAAAGTGTATATCTTTTCTATTTTTATAGTTTTTGAGTGGTAATTTTATTTTTCACATTTCAGGAAAAACAATCTTATGGACAAATAGTATTCCTACATGCCCAAAATAAAGAATTAAAAAACATAAGATATTACACTTCCACGAAAATTACAACACATCTAAGAATAATCTTATTAAATGCTATCTATTTTAAGAAAATTATAAAAATGTCTTTATAAATTAAAAAAAGATGAATGAAGAAATATATAACACTGAAACATTGAATAATTGTTTGGGTGGAAGCATTGAGTCATTTCCAATTTAATTTATACATTTAATGCACTTTTAACCAAAGTCCTCTAATCCCAAATTTTAGTTCAACAAAATTATTGTGGAGGTTCACTTAAAGAATAAATAGGCAATCATTAAAAAAAAAACTGAAAAAGAAAATAGTGAAGCTGTTTACTACCTTCAGATATAAAAATATTAAAAAACAATTTAAAGAGCATTGTCTGCAAAAAAAATAAATAAAAAGAAATATTACAGAATCTATAGCCTCCAAATAACCTTGAAAATAGTTAAAGTTTTAAATATCTGAAGCATCACATACTAATGAGAGGCAGAGTGGTTAATAGTTTGGCCCCTGGAATTAGACTGCAAGTCATACAGCTATGTGACTGGGGACAAGTTCTTTCACCTTTCTGCTCCTCAGTTTCCTCTCATGTAAGATAAGGCATAATAATAGTATCAACTGCCTGAATTATTGTGAGGATTAAATGAGTTAATACATGTAAAGCACTTCGAGCAGATACTGACATATACATAGTAAGTGCTCAGTGAACATTACTTATTTTTATGTGAAAGGTAAGGATTATTCAGGAAGTGACGCTAGGATTTAGCATAAGAGACACTAAGTTCTGGCTCCTGCCTACATTTTTAGCTTCATTTCTCATCCGTTAACCACAAGTAACCCCCTTCCCTGCAGTTATAACAAATAACTTCTAAATAGCTGTGCACACATTGATCAATCCCATCCCTGTGCCTTGGTATGTGTGCTCTCTGCTCTCTGCATAGGATGTGTTCTCCCCCCTTCAACTAGCTCACGTCTACCTGTTTTTCAAAACTTCAGTACCTCCTCTGGAAAGCCTTTTTGACTCCCCAGTTTGATTTTATTTATTTTAAAATTTAGATTAAAAAATTTTTTTAGTTTATCAATCCTCTTGTGAAAAATCTTCACAATCGCTGCAGATAAAGTCACTGCAGGATCTACTCCACCTGTGTCCAATCTCCAGCTCACATTATGCCAGTGTTAACATTGGCCTTACAGTCTCCTGACTTTTCTTCATTCTGTTCTTGCATTCCTTTTGCTTGAGGTATGCTTCTTCTTATACAGGCCACGTCTTGCAAGTCTATGTCTGCGTTCATTTTTTTGGGTGTAATCTAAGGAACTGTAAATCAGCTGTCTTGTTACCACCAAAATAGGTTCTGAATCCAAATACAAAGATGACATCTGGTGTAGTCTTGTACATTTTAGCTAGTTTTTCTCGAATTTCTGTCTTAAGTACAGTTGTGTTCCCAGGAAGAAGGACGTCAGTGACCAGTTGTTTCTGCTGAAGTAGTCATTTGGTTATGAACTTCCTGGTCCAGATAGTTACAGTGTCATTCATGATGGCAGTTGATCCTCAGGCAGCCAGGGAGTGAAAAAAGCCAGTTTGATATGATTTAGATGGATATTCTCTGTGTCCCCATGGCAGCCCATGCTTTTGCTGTTTTGACACTTAGCATACAATACATTTATTTGTATCCTCTGTTTGACTGTCATCTCTCTCTCTTTTAAAAATAAGGACCGTTACTGTTTGGTTCCCTGTTGAATAACTGGGGCCTAAAGTATATGTTGAATGAAGGAATGTACCTATGGTATACTATGTATACCTCTATCACTGTATTTATCACATAATCTGGGAATTCTTTGTCTCCCTTACTAGACTGTAAGAATATCTCTTATCTAAAATTTTATCATTGCTTATCAGAGTAAATGCTTAATCACTGTCTGTTAAGTGAATGGAGTTGATGCAGTTAAGTCCCTATTTTATTTGTTTTTTTTTTTTTTTTTTTTTTTTTTTTTGGGGTGCGCGGGCACCTATTTTAAAATAAAAATTTTCCAGGTTTGGGACTTCCCTGGTGGTCCAGTGGCTAAGACTCCACGCATCCACTGCAGGGGGTGCAGATTTGATCCCTGCTCGGGGGACTAAGATCCCGCATGCTGTGTGGCACGCCAAAAAAAAAAATTTCTAGGTTTATTGAAATTTAATTGACGTATAACATCGTTTTAGTTTAAGGTATACAACATAACGATTTGATATATATGTATATATTATGAAATGATTATTAAAAATAAAAAAATTTAATGTAATAATTTGAACCCTCATAAATATATTTATTTCAAAAATACATAGCCACAGACATTTAAGATGGTAAATTTTATGTAATGTGTATTTTACCACAATTTTTAAAAAGTATATATATATAGGGAATTCCTTGGCAGTCCAGTGGTTAGGACTCTACTTTCACTGCTGAGGGCCCAGGTTCAATCCCTGGATGGGGAAATAAGATCCCACAAGCCATGTGGCACAGCCAGAAAAAAAAAAAAAAAAAAAAAAATATATATATATATATAGAGAGAGAGAGAGAGTAAGAGAGAGCCACCAAAATCTAGAAGAAAACAGAAATAAATATGAAATTATATAAATATATATTTTGTATGATCTTATGTATATATGATCACATATAATTTATAATTAAAATATTTGAAAAAATAAAAATTGGAAGACTAATAACAAACTTGAAAAATGAGCAGATATAGAAAGAAAATGGCCAACTTTTTGTTATATAAGTATTTCATTGCAAATCAATAAGAAAAATACTCTAAATCAAATAAATGGGCAAACAACATGAATGAAAAATATACAAAGAGGACTGTGTAGCTAATGAAAAAAATTTAAATGACCAATAATTAAAAACACATACAGGGGCTTCCCCAGTGGCACAGTGGTTGAGAATCCATCTGCCAATGCAGGGGACATGGGTTCGATCCCTGGCCCGGGAAGATCCCACATGCCGTGGAGCAACTAAGCTTGTATCCCACCACTACTGAGCCTGTGTTCTAGAGCCCGTGAGCCACAACTACTGAGCCCGCGTGCCACAACTACTGAAGCCCGCACGCCTAGAGCCCATGCTCCACAATGAGAGAAGCCACTGCAATGAGAAGCCCGCGCACTGCAACGAAGAGTAGCCCCCGCTCGCCGCAACTAGAGAAAGCCTGCATGCAGCAATGAAGACCCAACACAGCCAAAAATAAAAACAACAACAAAAAAAACACATACAAAAAAAACTATATAATATTTTCTTTTATAAAATTGGCAAAAATAAATATAAGTAATGAAAATCAGTGTGATGAGATTGTAGGACATTGCTGCTTAGAATATAAATTTGTACAATATTCATGGAAAGCAATTTTTCAATATATCATGAACCTTAGATTTTTGTCATATCTTTTAATCTAATAACTTCAGAAATGTATCATAATAAGTTATTACAAATATATAAAATGCTATATGTGCAAATATTTTTATAGCAGCACTATTTATGACAGAAGGAAATTAAAAATAATTTAAGGATTTATTCATAAGAGAATAATTACCTAAAGCATGAAATATTCATTTGGTGAAATGTTGTAGAGTCATTAGCATTTTCAAAGAATATATAGTAACATTAAAATGTTGAAGATAAAGAACTAACTGAAAAAATCCAGATAATAAATTGAATAATAGTATGATTATAATGATGTAATAAAAGCTATAACGAATACTTAGAATTATAAGAAAATACCCACATTTTACCATATTGTGTTTGGATGGTGAAAAATAGGTTATAATTATTTCCTTTATTTTATATATTAAAAATTTTTACTTTTAATAACAAAAATGAACATAAAAAAGTCAATATTAGATATAAAACTTTATTGATGAGAAATTAGATAGTTTCCTGCTAAGATTAGGAACAAAGCAAGGATTTCTACTCTCACCACTTCTGCTCAACGTCATACCAGAAGTCCTAGCTAATGTAATAAGACAAGAAAAGGAAATAAAAATTATTATTTTTATAGATCGGGAAGCAAGAAATAAGACTGTCTTTGTAGATGATGATCATTGTCAATGTAAGAAATCCCAAAGAGTTAACCAAAAAAAAAAAAAATTCTGGAACTAGTGAACAACTATATCAAGGTTGTAAAGTACAATTTAATATACAAAAATCAATTGTTTTCTTATTTACCAGCAGTGGACAATTGGAATTTGAAATTAAAAAGATAATACCATTTACATTAGCACCAAATAAAGTTAAATACTTAGGTATAAATCTAACAAAATATGTGCAAGATCTATATGAGGAAAATTACAAAACTCTGATGAAAGAAATCAGAAAGATCTAAATAAATGGAGAGAGATTCCATGTACATGGATAGGAAAATTAAATATTATCAAGATGTGAGTTCTCTGTAACTTGATCTATAGATTCAATGCAATCCCTAAAAATCCCAGCCAGTTATTTTTATGGATATTGACAAACTGATCCTAAAGTTTATATAGAAAGGCAAAAGGCCCAGAATAGCCAACATATTATTGAAGGACAATCCAGGGACTGATGATACTTGACTTTAAGACTTTCTCTAGGGACTTCCCTGGTGGTCCAGTGAGTAAGACTCTGCGCTGCCAATGCAGGGGGCCCAAATTTGATCCCTGGTCAGAGAACTAGTTCCCACATGCCTGCCACAACTAAGAGTTTGCATGCCACAGCTAAAGGTCCCACATGCCACAACGAGGATCCTGTGTACCACAACTAAGACCTGGCACAGCCAAAATAAATAAATAAATATTTTTTAAAAAAAGACTTTCTCTTAAGCTACAGCAATCAAGACAGTGTGGTATGAGCAAAAGATACACAGAGAAATGGTACAAAATAGAGAGCCCAGAAATACACCCCCATAAATATGGTCAGTTGATCTTTGACAGAGGAGCAAAAGAAATTCAATGGAGTAAGGATAGCCTTTTCAACAAGTGTTGCTGGAACAACTGGACACCCACTTGCAAAAAAATGAATCTAGTTAAAGACCTTACACACTTCACAAAAATTAACTCAAAGTGAATCACAGACCTAAATATAAAGTGAAAAACTGTAAAACTTCTAGAAGATAACATAGAAGAAAATCTAGGAGACCTTGGGTTTGACAGTGACTTGTTAGATATAACACCAAAAACATGACCCAACAAAGAAAAACATTGACAAGTTGAATTTCATTTAAAACAAAACAAAACAAACAAAAAACCAAAAAACCAAAAGCTTCTGCTCTGCAAAAGACATTGTTAAGAGAATGAAAAGATTATCCACACATTAGGAGAAAATCTGTGCAAAACAGATAAACATCAATAAAGCACTAGTATCCAAAATGTACAAAGAATGCTAAAACTCAACAAAAACAATAATAAAAAATCCAATTAAAAGGATGCAAAAAACCTGAACAAACATCTCAGCAAAGAAAATATACAGATGGCAAATAAGTATATGAAAAGATACTCTGCATTATATGTCATTAGGGAATTGCAAATTAAAACAATGAGATACTGGTACATACCTATTAGAATGGTCAAAATCCAAAACAGTGACAATACTAAATGCTGGCAAGGTTGTGGAACAACAGAAACTCTTATTTATTGTTGGTGGGAATGCAAAAACTTATGGATGATTTGGAAGGCGGCTTGGAAATTTCTTACAAAACTACTTATAAGTTTCTTACAAAACATACTCTTATCACACTATCCAGCAATCATACTCCTTGGTATTTCCCCAAATGAACTGAAAATTTATGTCCACACAAAAACCTGCACATGAATGTGTGTAGAAGCTTTATTCATAATTGCCAAAACTTGGAAGCAACCAACATGTCATTTAATAGGTGAGTGGATAAACAAAGCTGTGTAATATCCATACAATGGAATATTATTCAGTGATAAGAAGAAATGAGGTATTAAGCCAGGAAAAGACATGGAGGAGCCTTAAATGTACATTACTAAGTGAAAGAAACCAATCTGAAAAAGCTACATACTGTATGATTCAAACTATAATATATGTTAAGCTGTAAAAAGATCAGTGGTCCCCAAATACTGGGGAGAGGAAGGGATGAATAGGTGAATCACAGGGGATTTTTAGGGCAGTGAAAGGAATATTTTCTAGGATACTGTACTTCCCTGGTGGCACAATGGTTAAAAATCCACCTGCCAATGCAAGGGACATGGGTTCGAGCCCTGGTTCAGGAAGATCCCTCACGCCACGGAGGAACTAAGCCCATGTGCCACAACTACTGAGCCTGAGCTCTAGAGTCTGTGAGCCACAACTACTGAGCCTGCGTGCCACAGCTAAGCCCATGTGCCTAGAGCCTGTGCTCCACAACAAGAGAAGCCACCACAATGAGAAGACCGTGCACTGCAAGGAAGAGTAACCCCACTCGACACAACTAGAGATAGCCCACGTGCAGCAACGAAGACCCAACGCAGCCAAAATAAATAAATAAATTAATTTTTAAAAAAGAGTGAACCCTAATGTAAACTATGAACTTTAGTTAGTAATATATCAATATTGGCTTACCAATTATAACAAATATACCACACTAATGCAAGATGTTAAAAATAGGGGAAATGTGTGAGGAGGGAGTGATGGAGCATATGGAAGCTATAATTGCTCAATAAAAGTCTTTTAATTAAAAAAGGTTAATTGACAAAGGGAAGTTTTGAAATGTGTACTATTTTTTTAAATTTATTTTTATTTAACTATAGTTGATTTACAATATTGTGTTAGTTTCAGGTGTACAGCTTCAAATTCTTTTCCATTATAGATTATTACAAGATATTGAATATAGTTTCCTGTGCTAAAAAGTAAATCTTTGTTATCTATTTTATATACAGTGGTATGTATCTGTTAATCCCTTACTCCTAATTTATCCCACCCCTTCCCCTTTCCATTTGGTAACCATAGGTTTGTTTTCTATGTTTGTGAGTCTGTTTCTGTTTTGTAAATAAGTTCATTTGTGTCATATTTTAGACTCCACAAATAAGTGATATCATATGGTATTTGTCTTTCTCTTTCTGACTTACTTTACTTAGCATGATAATCTCTAGGTCCATCTATGTTTCTGCAAATGGTAGGGTTTCATTCTTTTTTATGGCTGAGCAATATTCCATTATATATATATTATAGTATATATTACTATATATTATACATACTATATACATAGTATGTCATATATACATTATATATATAATGGAATATATATATCACATCTTCTTTATCCATTCTTCTGTTGATGGGGCACTTAGGTTGCTTCAATGTCTTGGCTTTTTTTCTTTTTCTTTTTTTAAAGAATGAAAGAGAGGGCGCTGGCCGTGGCTGCAGCGTCCCTCGTATCCACTTTGGCCACCCTGCTGCTCCAGCCCGGCACAGAGCTGTTGCCTCCACCATCGCCCCTTCCAGCAATCAGCAGTCCGAAATGAAGCTGTTGTCAATGCTGGAAGGAAACTTGCCAAGCAGATCAAGCAGGAAGTGCAGCAGGAGCTGGAAGTGTGGGTGGTGTCAGGCAACAAAGGACCGCACCTGAGCGCGGTTTTGGTTGGCGAGAATCCCGCAAGTCACTCCTCTGTCCTCCACAAAACCAGAGTAGCTGCCGATGTGGGAATCAACCGTGAGACAATTGTGAAACCAGCTTCAATTTCAGAGGAAGAACTGTTGAATTTAATCTATAAATTAAATAATGATGATAATGTAGATGGCCTCCTCGTTCAGCTGCCTCTTCCAGAGCACATTGATGGGAGAAAGATCTGCAATGCTGTTTCTCCAGACAAAGATGGTGATGGCTTTCATGTAATTAACATAGGGCAAATGTGTTTGGACCAGAATTCCATGTTACCAGCTACTCCATGGGGTGTGTAGGAAATAATTAAGCAAACTGGCATTCCAACCCTAGGGAAGAATGTGGGTGTGGATGGAAGGTTAAAAAATGTTGGAGTGCCCATTGCAGTGTTACTACACACCAGAGGGGCACACGAACATCCTGGAAGTGATGCCGCTGTCATAATTTCTCATCCATACATTCCCAAGGAGCAGCTGAAGAAACATACAGCTCTTGCAGATATTGTCGTCTCTGCTTCAGGCATTCCAAATCTGATCACAGCCAATATGATTAAGGAAGGAGCAGCTGTCATTGATGTGGGAATAAATAGAATTCAAGATCCCATAACTGCTAAACCCAAGTTGGTTGGAGATGTGGATTTTGAAGGAGTCAGGAAGAAAGCCGGTTACATCATTCCAGTCCCTGGGGGGTGTTGGTCCCATGACAGTGGCAATGCTAATGAGGAATACCATTACTTCTGCAAAAAAAGTGCTGAGGCTTGAAGAGCGGGAAGTACTGAAGTCTAAGGAGCTTGGAGTAGCAAGTAATTAACTATTGTGTCTTCTGTGTCATGCACAGCACTCCAAGCTAGTTCACGAGGAAAACCAGGCTGATAGAAATGCAATATTTATTCTACTTAAATGGTTTAAAACAATGCTTTGTATTTATTTGTAAGCTTAAATGGGTGGGTATTTGCACACGTAGTTCTGCAGTTATCCACCAGGGAGCACGCCACTGTCCTGCAGGATCATGCCATCCAGCCAAGAGAAGCCATTAACCTACTGATTAACAGGGGGACACTGTTGAGAATGGCTGCCTAACTTTGTCAAGCCACTTCAGTTAAAGTTTGTCTTTTTTAGGAGGGCAGCTATGCTCACTATACCACCAACGCTGCACAAACTTGTCTTTTCTACAATTGCATTTCCCAAGTGCTATTCCAATAATGAGTTGATGCTCACTTTAGGTTCCAAACCTCTTGAGTTCAATTGGTCAAGCCAAAGGAAAAATGTTGCAAGAGAAAATTAGGGAAAAGGTAAAAAGAAAGAAATGATGGTAATTGAGTGGAAAAAAAATTACCCTAATTTAATATATGTATTGATTGATAGCCAGAAGAAAAACTACATGTTAATAGTCTCCTAAGCTGTCATTTTGTAGCTTAGTCATTAGGAAAATGTTTGGGGTTGTTTCATTTGCTATTAGCCCTCATTTTATATTCGTTACTGTTCCTGAGGTCTCCCCATTTTAGTTTTCGAGGATTGACAGTCTTATTTTATAAGTTAGTCATGTGTGTTGTCATACTTGACTTTCCTACATCCTTCAACTTCATTGTCAAAGTTTTATACTGGTGGGGGTGTCTGTATGGTTTCTTTAGTGTATCTTGAAACCTGTATTTGGACAACGTAACTTGGGCTTGATGATCATTAGGGCAGCTCGTATAAGTATGCAACTTATTTTTCCACCAAAGAACTGTCAACAGCTACCAGCTTTTCTCTGATGCACCTGTTGGCTTTCCTCGATTGATTTCTGAGAACTTGAGTTAATACTGAATTTAATCAGAATTTCTGATTAAAGGACTTTTTGCTTCGTTTTGTTTTTTTAAATAAAACACTCTGAGCGGTATAGAATAATAAAAAAAAAGAATGAAAGAAAAAACACATATGAAGAAATTTTATGACAATGACTTAATACTGAGATTAAAAATTTCTAAATATTTATGAAAACAGACTATGAATTCATGAAGTATTTATCATGACTTAGTGAATCAGGATAGGGCATCATCTTTCCTAAACAATTATCAAATATTTATTCAATATTTTACTCATAAAATGACCCATCTTAGGTCCTAGGAGAGAACTATATATATGTCCCTGCCCTCAAAGAGTATACAGTTTAGTCAAGGAAAAAAACATAATAAAAACCATAAAATGTCTAAGAATATAAATAACATCTGCCAAGTACCAGGTTAAGTGGGACAGATATACACACTCTAGGAATTCTACATTCAAAACATCACTTCATAATGCTTTGTACAAATGACAGAATTTTACAGCTGGAAGGGTCTTTAGAGATCATCTAGGTCAGCCCTTTATTTTATAGATGAGCGTTTTGAGACCAAGATATTAGAGGCCAGAATTCATCATTTAATCATTCATCTATTCATTCAACAAATCTTTGTTGACTATCTCCTATGGATCAAGCACTTTGCTGGAGGCTGGAATTTAAAACTGAAGATGTCACAGTATTCATAAATCTTATAGATTTGTGGCCACCTGTAGAGGAAAGGCCGGCTGGACGCTCTATTCTCTATATTCAAAGCTGTGGAAGGGAGAGCACACATTTTGGTGTTTAGCTGGCATCCTCTGCCACAGGAGAGTGCCCTGATCAGATCCGCACTCTAGGAGAATCACTCTGGCAGGGAGTGGGTAATCCTGGGGGCAGGGAGATTGGTTAAGAGGCTCTTCTGTTAACCTGAGTGAAAAATGATTTGGCTTGAACAAAGGTAGTAGTAGTGTAGGTGGCGAGAAAGAGACAAGTTCAATAACTAGTTAGAAGGGCTTCCCTGGTGGCGCAGTGGTTAAGAATCCGCCTGCCAATGCAGGGGACACGGCATCGAGCCGTGGTCCGGGAAGATCCCACATGCTGCGGAGCGACTGGGCCCGTGCGTCACAACTACTGAGCCTGTGCGCTAGAGCCTGTGAGCCACAACTACTGAGCCCGTGTTCTACAACTACTGAAGCCCATGAGCCTGGAGCCCGTGCTCTGCAACAGGAGAGGCCACCTCAATGAGAAGCCCGAGCACCACAACGAAGAGTAGCCTCCACTTGCCGCAACTAGAGAAAGACCGCGCGCAGCCGCGAAGACCCAACGCAGCCAAAAAAAAAAAGGAAAATGAACTAGTTAGAAGATAATATCGACAGGCCGCAATAATCAATTGGATGTTGAGACTGAGTTTAGGAGAAGAAGGAGCCAATGGTGACCCAGAATTCTGATTTGGGCAACTGGGTAAAACAGAATACAGAAGACTTTGGAAAGAAGATGGTGTTTCAAACATTTTGAGTTTGAGGTATGAGATATCTGATGACCAGGTAATATTTGAGACTAAAGTTTGAGGAAAGATTTTTTTCTGAAGGTATAGATGTGTGCATTATCAGTATATAGACAATAGTTGAAGTTTCAGAAATAAATGGAGATGCATCACACAAGAAGAAGTGAAAAAGTAGTTTTTCTCAAGTCTTTAAAAACATTTTTATTGTGGTAAAATATATGTAACATGAAATTGACCATTTTAACCATTTTTAAATGTACAGCTCAGTGACCTTAAGTGCATTCACATTGTTGTGCCACCATCACCATCATCCATCTCCAGCATTCGGTCATCTTCCCAAACTGGAACTCTGTACACATTCAACAATAACTCCCCATTTCCCCCTCCCCTGAGCCTCCTGCCATCAGCAATCTACTTTCTGCATCTATATGAATTTGACTTCTCCAGGTATCTCACATAAATAGAATCACACAATACCTGTCCTTTTGTGTTTGTCTTATTTCACTTAGCATTATGTTTTCATAATGGTTCATCCACTTGTAACATGTGTCAGAATTTAATTCTCTTCTAAGGCTGAACAATATTCCATTGCGTGGCTATACCACATTTTGTTTATCCATTCATCCATTGATGAACATTTGGGTTGCTTCTAGCTTTTGCTTATTGTGAATAACGCTGCTATGAACGCGAGTATATAAATACCTGTTAGAGTCCCTGCTTTCAGTTCTTTGGAGTGTATACTTAGAAGTGGAACTGCTGGATCATATGGAAATTCTATGTTTAATTTTTTGAGGAATTACTGTACTGTTTTCCACATTCTCAATTTTTGCTATGCATCAGAATCACCTCTTGAGTTTTAAAAAAATACATATGCTCAATCTCCACCCCTGGAGACTGATTCAGAAGATCTGAATATATACCTGACTTCCGTTTCTTTTTAGAATTCAAATTCTTTAAAATACTAGAAACAAATTATTAAGAGGTGATTTTAAAAGAGTAAAAATAAAAGAATATGGAGTAAAAAGCTGAAGTCCCCCCTGTTAACATTTGGAGTCTATTTTGCTTCATTTTGTTTTTTTAAATAAAACACTCTGATAAACACACACACATACACACACACTTTTTGTACTTTTAAAAACCATAAATATGATCACACACCATACACGGCATACTACAACATGCTCTATTTTCTTTTTTTAAAAAATATATTTATTTTCTTTTATTTATTTTTGGCTGAGTTGTGTCTTCATTACTGTGTGCGTGCTTTCTCTAGTTGCAGCGAGAGGGGGCTACCCCTCGCTGTGGTGCGCGGGCTTCCCACTGTGGTGGCCTCTCCCGCTGCGGAGCACGGGCTCTAAGTGTGCAGCCTTCATCAGTTGTGGCTCGCGGGCTCTAGAGCGCAGGCTCAGTAGTTGTGGCGCACGGGCTTAGTTGCTCCGCGGCATGTGGTATCTTCCCAGACCAGTGCTGAAGCCCAGTCCCTTGCATTGGCAGGTGGATTCTCAACCACTGTGCCACCAGGGAAGCCGTCTATTTTCTTAATAATTTATTGTGAAACTCTTTCTATGTCAGTACACATGAATCTAGCTCAACGGTTTTCAACAGATGCATAATATTCCATGGCATATATGCACCTATATATTTTATTTATTTAACTATTTACAAACTGGTAAACATATAAGTTTTTCTATTTTTTCTATTACAAACAATTCTGCAATTAATAACCTTGAATCCATAACTTTGCATATGTGGGAGATACAAGAGATTGCTAAAACTGGAATTGTTGGGTTAAAGAGTATGTACATTTTCTATGTTCAGGGATATTTCCCAACTGCCTTCAGAAAGGCAGTAGATACTTTCAAGCTCCTACCATTAGTGCATGAGGGCCATTTTCCCCTATTTTCCTCAGTATTGGGTATTATCAATAGTTCTCTTTTTTGTCAATATGGTAAAAAAATGTCATTTCATTTTTGTATTCATTTGGGTTTCTCTGATTACTAATATTTTCATATTTTTATTGGTCCTTTGAATTTCTTCTTCTGTGAGTTACCTTTTCATCTCCTTTGTTTACTTTCTTATTTTTTCTTTTTCTAAAGAATTAGAGGAGGAAGCTCATTATATATAAAGTATTAAATCCCTTGTCCTATGTATATGTTGCAAATATTTTCTCCCAACGATCTAAGTCTTTTTAAAAACAGCTTTATTGAGATAGAATCTCCATACCATACAATTCATCCACTAAAAATATACAATTCAACAGTTTTTAGTATATTCAGAGTTGTGCAACCATTACCACAATCGATTTCAGAATATTACTGAACTTTGCTTTAAAATATTTACATGTGCAAAAGGCTTTCACTTTGTACAATCAAATTATTCATTTCCTTTTGGGTTTCTGGGCTAGGAAAGCGGTCCCCACTCCAAAATTGTAAAGATATTCTCCTATATATTGTTTTTAGTCCTTTTATAGTTTTGTTTTTCATGCATGATCTTCTTAAAATTAATTTTTATTTTTATTAAGGTATTTACTCCCATGTCCCCTCCCCTATTTTCAACTCTGTAGCTGTTTGTCTAGAATTTGTACGTCACCACATTTGTATTTTGCATAATACTCAGGTACTGCTATCTGTCAATTCATTAGTTTTAGACTATCTATTGATGTCCTTTCATGGTAGATAAAGATTTAAGTTTCTGGTATCACCGTTTTCTGTTGGTTAAAAAAATTACCTTTTTGTTAAATTGATATCTAGAGTTTACATTATTTTTTACATAAACATAATTCATTGCAGAGTACTGTAGTATACTATGATTATGTTCTCTCTCTTTCTTTTTGTTTTTCTTATAGGTTAATAATTGCCTTGTTTTTCATTTGCTTAGTTGTCTGTACCTATTGCCAAGTTCCCACACCTGCCAATAGCTCTTAGTACAAGGTCAATCTCTTCTATTACTAGCTTCAATCTTTTTTCTTGGAGTTACTCCTCCTGCAGACCTTTGTTCCCCTCTATCTACTGATGCTCTGGGCCTGCACCATTCTGCCTCTTTGTCATTTTGGGACTTCCCTTTGCTGACAACTTAGGAATTCCTTTACCTTTTCCTAGTTTGGATTCCATTACATGAATCTCATTCTTTCATTTTTCCTGGTTTATTCCCTCCTTGTCATGGAGTAAATGTCCCAGTAGCTTTGTCCAGAGGGCACAGTGATGACAGCCCTTGCTACGCTTGTCTCCTAAGTGGCAGTCCGGACCGCTTGCCCTCTCTGTACACCTGGGGCACACCTGGGGATTCCCCTCCCTTTTCTTTTTCTGTGCTAGATTGCCTTTTTCTTTACCTGATATCTTCCTTTTCGTTTGCCCCCTTATTTTGATGAAGCACATTTTCTAGTAGTTTCCTGAAAAAAAGATACAGAGGGAATACATTTTGGAGGACGGGAGGGGGGATTACATGTCTTCCACCCACCCCCCCACATTTGTTTGGTTGTTTGGCTGGTTTTAGACTTCTAGGTTGGGGATCATTTTCATATAAACTTTCGAAAGGAGACAGAGGTGATGCTTCCTGTGATGGTAGAAGCTGATGGGCCACTTCTAGTACCACTAGTAGTTGAAGCAGCCAGCTCCACGTTCCCCGGACTAACTCCAAATTCCTAAGGGTGGGAGGCCTTGGCAGTGGCAGGGGTCGTGAAAGCAGCAAGAGTAGTTGCAGTTTCCAAGTGTGACCTTTGATGAAGCCAAAAGTCTAGCGATAGTGTCTGGCTTCATTTCTTAAACCTCTGCCTCTCCAACATATTAAGTACTAAATTCCTGTAAAAAACCAAAACAATACTCTTTTCTGAATGAAATATCCAGAGTGATTTCTGCTTCCTATACTGTTGGTCAATAGATGAAATGTTCGTCTCTGTGATTATGTCTGTAAATACTCCATACGTAGCTGTTCTGTATTCTGAATCGCTAGTTATTGGGAACCTAAGTCTGTTTTTTGTTGTTTTTCGCTGACTCTCACTCGTGGTGCTGGTGTTTGGTCATCTTTGATTGTGAGTAGTGGCTTTGCCGTGGTGAGGAGGTAAACTATACAGATAGTTGAGGGAAGAGCACTTGGCAGAGAGTGAGTAGAGAGTGGAAAGTCCTTGAAGCAGACGCATGTCTGGCACCTTCAAGAAATAATGAAGAGGTCAGTGTGGCTGAGGTGGAATGACTGAGAGTAGTAGGCAGTAAGTATAGAGAGGTAATAGGGCCAGATGGTGCCCGGGAACAGGGAGGAATTTGTCTTATACCCTTAATGAGAAGAGGAGCATTAGAGAGTTTTCAGCAGAGAGTGACACAATCTAACTCACATTTGAAAAGAATCAGTCTGGATGCTGGGTTCAGAGTGTACTGTGAGGGGAACAAAAGCTGAATCAGGGCAATCAGTCAAGAGATGATAACCAGGTGAGAGCTGATGGTGGCTTGGACCTGCATGGTACTGGTAGACGTAGTGAGATTTGTTAGGTTCTTGTTATGTTTTTTTTGTTGTTGTTGTTTTATTTTATTTTATTTTTTTTGCGGTATGCGGGCCTCTCACTGTTGTGGCCTCTCCCGTTGCGGAGCACAGGCTCCGGATGCGCAGGCTCAGCAGCCATGGCTCACGGGCCCAGCCACTCCGCAGCATGTGGGATCTTCCCGGACCGGGGCACGAACCCGTGTCCCCTGCATTGGCAGGCGTACTCTCAACCATCTGCGCCACCAGGGAAGCCCAATAAATGATCTTAAAAATTTCATTAAGCTTCATAGCCATGTTATACATTACTTGGACATAAATACAAATTTTCTAATTTCTTTGTTCATGACTATTTCTTTCATTCCAAGTCTAAAAGACATCTCAGATTTAACATGTCCAAAAAACAAATTCTTGTTTCCTACCTCCAATCCTGTTTGTTTAACAGCACAGCCATCTACTTTGGGGTCATCTTTTTTTTTCTTTTTACTTAAAAATAGTTATAGGAAAGTTGCAAAAAGAGTACAGAGAGTTCACACACATCCTTCACTCAGTTTTGCTTCATATTAACTTATAATCACTTGCAACGATCAAAACTGGGATACTATGTTATGCTACTATTTACTAAAGTACGGATCTTATTCAAATTTTACCTTAATTCCTTCTAATGTCCTCTCTGTCCAGGAAGCCATATTGCATTTAGTTACTGTGTATTTTATTTATTTATTTTATTTATTTACTTTTGGCTGTGTTGGGTCTTCGTTGCTGCGCACGGGCTTTCTCTAGTTGCAGTGAGCGGGGGGTTACTCTTTGTTGCGGTGCGTGGGCTTCTCATTGCAGTGGCTTCTCTTGTTGTGGAGCATGGGCTCTAGGCACGTGAGCTTCAGTAGTTGTGGCACGTGGGCTCAGTAGTTGTGGCTTGCAGGCTCTAGAGCATAGGCTCAGTAGTTGTGGTACACGGGCTTAGTTGCTCTGCGGCATGTGGGATCTTCCGGGACCAGGGCTCGAACCCGTGTCCCCTGCATTGGCAGGTGGATTCTCAACCACTGCACTACCAGGGAAGTCCCCTATTGTGTATTTTTAGTCCTTTCCAATCTGTGACAGTTCCTCCATCTTTCATGACCTTGCTTTCATGACCCTTCATAACTGTTGCTGAATCCTGGTCAGTTAATTTGTAGAAGGTCTCTCAGTTTTGGTCTGTTTAATGTTTCCTCATGATCAGATTTAGATTATGCACCCATGGTGCAAGAAGGGAAAAGAGGTGAAATTCAACTATTGTAATGGTTTCAACATACAGTAATGTTACATTTTTGCAAATCATATTCTTAGACTAAAATAAACATTTTCTGAAAAATGTCTAGGGAATCCCAGGTATTAGTGATACTCTGTATTTACTTTACCAGTTATAATGCTTCCCACCATCCCAGAGCTAATGATAATATTTATAGAAAGCCATCAAACCAGGTAAAATATTTTAAAATAGAGTCCATAGCACTTGACTTTGTCTTAAAGCAAGGTTAGCTCTTCCTATAGGAAGTAGCAATTTAAATCATATGTTAAAAGTATTGTTTACATCCTTTTTGTGGCAATGAATCATACTTCATATGAATAAGATTTTGCTGTATATTTTATGGAAGATGAGAATTTATGGGAATTCCTTTTTCATGCGTCTTTTCTATTCTGACTTGTGTTCATTTACAAGATTTTTTTTTAACCTCTAATATACACTACTCTGTATAAACAGTGATTACATTCAATTCTGTTTAAACTGCATGTTGAGAAAGATGACCCGTAAGATTTCCATGGAAGTTCAAAAATGTTTTTATTGCAAACTTTGTTGAAATATGAATAATAATTCTAGGTGTATCTTATTATAGAAGCTCAGATTCTCGAGAGTTTTAAAGGTCTATAATATCCAAGTATGTGGTCATTCTTACTATAGCAGCAGTTCTCAAATAACTTATTGTAGTTTCCTTTATTTGCTATGCCTCACATTATTCCTATGAAACAACAAAAAATTCTAGAATTACTTTGATTTGTAGGACTTGGAGAATGAAAGATTATCCTAATCGTAAAATCTACTATAGCTACAAAATACTGTTGGCATTCCTGTTACTCTGTCTATAAACACCTTTAAAATTGCCAATGAATATTTTAGGGAATTAATTCACAATTTGAGATACATTACATATATAATCAAATGTGCATGTCAATAGTAAAGTTATATACTTTTTGTTAAATTTACTTTTTTAAATGTAAATGTTTCTTCTAACTTAAGTGAAGAGACTGATTTATTAATGTAACAAACTTTATTATTTGTAAAATATCATCAGTCAAGTTTATATAAATTTAGATTACTCAAGAATAATCATATTAATGATTGATCATATTAATATGATTAATATGATAATCTTAATTCATCCAAGAATTAAGATAAATGACATAGTGCCTAATTTCTTAAGTCCACTTTAATGGTGACAGATTATGACTTAATGATTATGTTCATAAATGGATTACAAGGTCAACATCATTGTTCTGGATCTCTGCAGGTATCACAAACACAGAAAAGGACAAGCTGCCTAACGGATTGTTTTCTATAAGGAAAATGTTCCAATAAACCCTGACAAAGCAGGACATGCTAATATTTATCTAGAGGGTAGAAAGTCACATTTGTTGTTGCACAGTGAAAATTCGATTGATTTCTGCTGATTTATAAAAGTCTGTGTGAAAGACAATGTAACTATTGTGCTCTTGAAAAGCATTTCCAAGTGTCTCCAAGTAAAGAGTTATTCCCATCACACAGATAAGTTAACTAAGGCACAGACATTAAGGCTGAGAATTTATACTGCCCTTTGCAATTGTTTTTCACTTATATATGGCAGTAGTTAGTTAGATTATAAAGAATGACCAAAATTCAAGTCATGCACTTTCTAATACACAGCTTTTGAGTCATTTTGGGGAGGGCAATGATTTAACTCCCTGTACATGTTATGGAAAGAGAACCAATTATTATTCGCTTAATCCAACTATTCACACATTTAGAAACATACTACTAGAGATGTCACTGTCAATATTCTAACTTTTCAGGTAAAGAGTTCTTCAGGGAATGTCAACAATTCTTCTACCAGTGATATATCCCTAAGTGGAGGAGGGAAAGAGATCCCTAACTTTCACAAAATTGGCTTTGTTTGAAGCCCTTTCTTTTAAGGATTAAGAGAAGGCCAGTGAGCATCAGGTGATCAGATCCAATACATAATATATCCCTTAAGATGGGTCTTCTCTGTGATAGGTCTCAAACCATTATTAAAAGAAAAAAATATTTAAAAAAATATTTTAGGCTTTTAAAGATGCCCTTAATTCTGGAAACTGCAGTATTTATTCAATATCTGTGTTATGTTACCAGTGTTACTCTACAAATGAATTATTGGTCTTATTTATTCATCAGCTGGTTTCAGAAACATTTATACCAAGAAGAGCTGAACTAAGGAAAGCATGACTAAGGAAAACATGAGCAGACAGTTTTTATGAAAATACTTTCAAGAAAACATGCAAGGAATCTTTGTTAGCTAATGTTTACATCACCGATAAATGACTTTCTGGGCTTCTCTAAAAAAACTATCTAAAAATCAACAGCCCTAGTTTGTTGTATTCTTTCTTTGTGTATCCTCAGTTTCTTAGAGATGCATTATTGTAGTCTTTCAGTTAATAGTGAGAGATGGGGAACTTCCCTGGTGGTCCAGTGGTTAAGACTCTGCACTTCCACTGCAGGGGGCACGGGTTCCATCGCTGGTCGGGGAATTAATACTGCTTGACACAGCCAAAAAAAACCCCCTGAGAGATGGGAGTAGTTATGACCTATTATCATTTTATTCTCATTGTCGAAGAAAGGCCACACAGAGATGGAAGGGACTGGTCTTTTGCCTGGAATAAATTCAAACTAGACACTGTTATAGACTAGTGCCCTGTAAAGGTTAAAATCCAGATGCAGTTATTATGCAGAAACAAACCTAACAGGAGACTCTGCTGCTCTCCTACACACAAATTAAAAAAAAAATCATGTTTGGTAATGTTTTTAGCACTCTTCAAATTTCTCTGCCATGGGAAACAAATGAGTATCATATTTTGCCACAAAACACAGCAATCTTTTTTTTCCTTTTTTTGGCCATAAAATACAAAGTGTAAAATGATGGGATCACAGCAATCTTTTGGCTTGAAGTCTTATTAAGCCTTTCTTTATAGCACTTACCTTATCTGAAAGTACAGAATTTATTTTTGTCTACTTACTTATTTTTCTCTTTTCCTCAAAAATATGAACTTTAGGGAAGCTGGGACTGTCTGTCTTGTTTACTATGGTTTCCCAGCATGCACATAAAAAAGTGCCGACACACAGCAGATGTTCAATAAATATTTGTTGAATGATGCATCAAAATCACCACAGTGGAGAAAATAAGCATGAATATTCTGTTCCTGCTTATTTTTTGTTACACTTTGGGTTCTTTAAAACATTTCTGTTTATCTATTACTTTACAACAGTCTACCCCAAACTTAGTACCTTAAAAGAACAATAATTTTATTATGCTCACACTACTGTGGGTCAGAGAATTTAGGCAAGCCTTGACTAGATGATTTTTCTACTCTACGTAGTGCTGACTGGGGTCACTTAGTGGAATTCCACTAGCAGCTGGTATGGTGGGTCCAAGATGGTTTCACTTACAAGTCTGGTACCTGGTGGAGATGGCTGTAAGCCTGGGCTCAACTGGCCCCTTCTCCTGCTTTACATGGTGGCTCAGGGCTTCAAGAGAGCAAGATGAGGGTTGCTGGTCCTCTTAAAGCTGACATTTAGAACCGTCATAGTATCATTTCCACTATATTCTTAGATCAAATCAGTCACAGGTCAGCCCACATTTGGGGAGAAGTATCAAAGCATATACAGCCATTTTAAATCTGGAACATTTAAAAATTTTTTAATTTTATTTATTTGTTTATTTGTGGCTGTGTTGGGTCTTTGTTGCTGTGCATGGACTTTCTCTAGTTGCAACGAGTGGGGGCTACTCCTCGCTGTGGTGCACAGGCCTCTCGCTGCGGCAGCCCCACCTCTCGTGGAGTGCGGGCTCCAGGCGCCTGGACCCCAGCAGTTGTGGCACGCGGGCTCCATAGTTGTGGCTCGTGGGCTCAGTAGCTGTGGCTCGCGAGCTCAGTAGTTGTGGTGCACAGGCCTAGCCTCTCCGCGGCATGTGGGATCCTCCCTGACCAGGGCTCGAACCCATGTGCCCTGCATTGGCAGGCGGATTCCTAACCACTGCACCACCAG
The DNA here is from genome assembly GCF_003031525.2 of Neophocaena asiaeorientalis asiaeorientalis. NCBI lineage: Eukaryota > Metazoa > Chordata > Mammalia > Artiodactyla > Phocoenidae > Neophocaena > Neophocaena asiaeorientalis. Next base: position 6,719,407 of record NW_020175670.1, read on the forward strand.
GGAAGTCCTGGTACATTTTTGAGATAGAATATTTCCAAGTAAATGTTCCTAAAGAGAGCTCCCCTGGCGGCGCAGTGGTTGTGAGTCCGCCTGCTGATGCAGGGGACACGGGTTCGTGTCCTGGTCCAGGAAGATCCCACATGCTGCGGAGCAGCTGGGCCCGTGAGCCATGGCCGCTGAGCCTGCGCATCTGGAGCCTGTACTGCGAAACGGGAGAGGCCACAACAGTGAGAGGCCCGCATACCGCAAAAAAAAAAAAAAAAAAAATTTTCCTAAAGAAAATAATCCAATGCCACGGGGCAACTAAGCCCGTGCACCATAATTACTGTGCTTTAGAGCCCACGCGCCACAACTACTGAAGCCTGTGGGCCTAGATCCTGTGCTCTGCAACAAGAGAAGCCACCGCAATGAGAAGCCCGCTCACTGCAGTGAAGAGTAGTCCCCGCTCACCGCAACTAGAGAAAACCCTGTGCAGCAACAAAGACCCAACGCAGCCAAAAATAAATAAATAAACAAACACACAAATAAATAAATAAATTTATTGAGAAAAAAAGAAAACAATCCAACAAATTCAGTTCAGTATCTCTCTGGAAGTTATAGTCTTCTGACTTAATTCTCACCTGAATTCAAGGAAGGCTTCAACATACTAAAAAAGGAATGCAAAAGTTTAAAGTAGTATAATGTAAAAGATATGTAAAACATTTAATATACATCTTATTTGCTTATTTATAACACAATGAACATTGTAAATTGGTTTAGGTTCTCTGAAGTTATAGGCAAAAAGTTATGTGATGTGTCTGCTATGTACAGTTTTCTGGGGAGTAGCTTCATAGCTTATTGATTTCTCAAAGGATCTAATGACTCCCCTCCTCCCCAATCAAGTATTTTCCTGAGTAAAATTATGGTGTAGATAAGTTCATTTTTGGAAACATCTCCCTTGATAATACCTAGCCTTGTGTAATAATAATGATAATAGCTGACTTAAAAAAAAAGATTATTATCTGCTTATGTGCCAGGAGCAGTTTCATAACCTTATGAAGGACATAGTACTATTATCCTTGTTTTACAGTTGAGGAAACTTGAGGCATAGTAACTTGCCCATGGTTACACAATTAGCATGTGGTGGGGCTAGGAACCCTAGCATATTGGCTTCAGAGAGTCACATGCAATGAGGCCCTGTTCATGAGCTATACTTTACTCCTTTGTAAATTGGGGATAATAATAGTAGCCAGTGTCATTGTGGGTATTAGATGAGTTAAACTGGGATAGTCCATAGCTGCATGCCTGGCACATACTACAGTGGGCAGTTAATAAATAGGAGCTCTCTATGCTTAGCCTCTGTTTTATTCCTGAAGACTTTACTATCTTTCACTGTAGAGATATGGGTGTGATAAAATGCAAGACGGAACAGGGGGTGGGTGGATAAGGATTTGAAAGTCTAGGGCCAAAGCTGGAGATATTGCTCTTCCCATTATACTCCTTAAGGCCTCATGTCTTCTCTTAAAATTGTATGCATATGTCACATGCTATTCCACAGTTCAGTTGCTTATCTATTAATATAAAACTTGTTTACTCCAAAGCTTTCGGGATCATTGTTCTTCTACGGAGAAGATGTGCCTTGTTTATGCCTTGGTTTCACACACACCCCTTTGAGGGACTCAGCCACGCAGGTTTGGGAATTTGGAGGCCTAGATTCCCAACTAGGACCCTTAGCTTGTTTGGGCCTTATATTTTTCACTTATAAAATGGTGTGGATAGTAATGACTATTTTATCAAAGTCCTTTTTGCCCCGGAATTATACAACATAAAATTGTCCTAAATGTGTTTTCAAACTGTGGGTCTCCACTTAAAAGTAGGCGAAAAGACCAATTCGATTGGTCAAACATTAAAAAAAAAAATCCGGGTAAGTACTGTTTGGTGAAATTTTTGTTTCAGAATAGATATTAAAATGTAATATGTGAAACGTACACCTAAAAGGTGTCTTACTGCGGCTGGTAATAGAAACATTTTAAAGCTTCATTTAAAGGAGGGCATTGCATTCTCAAAACGTGTCCGCCCTCGGGGGAAATCAATCTCAGAACCTCCCCACTTGACAGGCCCTTAGAGAAGCGGAAGACGCAAATCTGGGCGCGGTCCTGGGCCCCGCCTCTCCTCGCGATTGCCGCGGCCCGCGGGTCTCGGGGGCTGCACCTGGGCCCACGTGGCATCTCCCGCCTCCCGCCTCCCGGCCTGGGCCCACAGGAAGCTGCGCACCTCGTGACGTCATCACAGGGCGCCGCTGCCTCGACCTCCTTCCACTTCGCGGGAGAAGTTGTTGGCGCGAATGGATCCCGAGCCGCGGTAACGGTTTCCCCAGCCGGCCGGCCTGCCCGCCCGCGCCTTCTTCATCCGTGGGCTGCAATGGTGAGCCCCCGGGGGAGGCTATGCGGCCAGGGGCTGGAGAGTTTGCAGGCTGGGCGTGGACCTGGCATTCCTGGCATGGAGGGTCGGGGAGGATCGCGATGCGTGGCTTCGGAGGGGAGCGAAGGCAAGAAAGGGGCCACAAACTAGGCACTGGTCTCACAGCTTTCCTTGCACCGCGGGCTTCAGCTCTCAGCCGCAGCCAGCGCTCAGGGCTCTTGGTGCTGCGCAGCAGTTTTAACTTTTTTCCACTCTTGGGGGAAGGGAGAAAGGAAGGGAGTAATGAAGGTGATTTTCGGGGCTCAGCGGTACAGTTGCTTGTCCTGTTCAGTGTTGCCTCGAACCTCGGTTTGAGTCCTGCCTAGAGAGTTGATTTCAGGCTTTGGGTCTCGAAGGAGAAGAATGTAACAGACTTTCCTTTCTAATGAAAAAGTTGTCTTAGGCCTTCAACTTTCATGATTAACAGCTCAGCGAAATGCTCATCACAGAGCCGTTTTGAAATCGATGGCATGGGAAGGATGTTTTATTTTGTTTAGATGAGTTCATAGAAATCAAAGGGATAACACGGTTTACCAGGAAAAAAACAAAACAAAAAACCTGGTAGAAACAGCTGTAATACATTTGACAGCTGTCATCGCTTATCACCTGATGTTAAAAGTAATCTTTAAAAAAAACCCCTCAGTGCATTATACCACCTCCCTGTAATGATCAAAATTGCATTTTGGACTTCAGGCACTATGGTAATTGTGTAAACTTCATGAGATTTCGAGTCTTGAAGGTGAGAGTGAGGCAATGTTTTGGTCTTGCTCTACCATTTAATGGTTAAGTGGTTCTGATTAAGTAAATATCTTAACTTTAACCTCTTAAATCCTCTGTTTCCTTACCTGTAAAAGGGGGGAAATATAGCTGCCTTAAGTGATTGTCTTGAGGATTAAACAAGATAATAAATGTAAAGCTTCTATTCTGTTTCCTGGCATGTGGTAGGAAATATACAACTACGTTACTAATGATCTAATTTTCTCAGGAAGGACTATGAAACATTACAAAGAGTTTTAAAGGACATCAAAGATGCCTCTGATGTTGTCAGTTATGGTGAACAACAGCTTATTTATTCAACTTTTGATTATTCAGTTACTTTAAATGATTGGTTCTTTTCCCTCTTAGTACTCCTGTTTGTAGTGCATAGGAAAAATAAAGCCCTTCTCAGAAAAGAAGTGGGGAAAAGGTTCTATAAAGCACATAAGAGTTTTGGATTATATTAGTGTTTAATTTAGTCCTTCTGTCTTGTAGTACAGAAATTAGCAGAATCCTAGACCAGAATTCTGTTCAACCTATGTTTATTGAACACCTATGCACAAGTTATATTGTACAGTAGTTCTTAACTTTTGCTTGGGTCATAGCTTTCTTTGATGTTGTGGTGAATGGTATGCAAGTTTTCTGCCCACAGAAATACATATGGATGCATACACACCATTTTAGGGGATTCGCATATCTTCTGAAGCCCTTCTACAGGTGCAGGGTTAGCAACTCTTGCCCTGGGAGCTGCATCTTTTTCTCAAATCTTTTCCAATTAAAGTTATCAAAGGAATAAAATACTGTATATCCACAAAATGGAATACTATGCAACCATTAAAAAGGAGAAAACTTTATGCCCTGATGTGAAACAGTTGCCAAGATAAGTGAAAAAAGAAGGTGCAGGACAATATGTAAAGTATGCTACCACTTTATGTAGGAAAGGAGAGAAAAGAATATGCCTATTTTGCTTGAAGATGTGAAGGATACACAAGGAACTAACTGATAACATTTGTTGCCTCCAAAGATGGGAAATATGTGTCTGAGAGGCACGGTGGGAGGGAGACGTTATACCCATTTGAATTTTTGAACCATGTGAATATAATGTCTATTAAAGGAATCGAAATGAAATTAAACAGAATAAAAAGTAGCCATGTAAATGATTTGAATTGCTACGAGGATTTAATTATTTGCTCAACATGTGAATAAAACTTGAAAGATGCTGTTTTTAAGAAATCAACATATATAATTCATTGGCTGGCATAGTTATTTATTGAAAATACGCATAAGTTTGAATTAAACATGCATGAGACTTAAGGGAAAGCCTTTTTGAAGAGCTGTCAAAGAGAGTCTGACTACATCTAAGCTGCTTCATTGCAGCATTCTGGGGGAGACCTTTCACATTGTAGTTTACTATGCAAATGCTCTCCCGGAGCAGTGTTGTCACCCTTTTATAATGTGTTGGGTTTTTGTTGCTGTGCGCGGGCTTTCTCTAGTTGTGGCGAGTGGGGGGCTACTCTTCGTTGTGGTGCGCGGGCTTCTCATTGCAGTGGCTTCTCTTGTTGCAGAGCATGGGCTCTAGGCACGCGGGCTTCAGTAGTTGTGGCACGTGGGCTCAGTAGCTGTGGCTTGTGGGCTCTAGAGCGCTGGCTCAGTAGTTGTGGTGCACGGGCTTAGTTGCTCTGCGGCATGTGGGATCTTCCCGGATCAGGGCTCGAACCTGTGTCCCCTGCATTGGCAGGCAGATTCTTAACCACTGTGCCACCAGGGATGTCCTGGAATTGTTTTCTTAATTTCACTTCTGGATTGTTCATTGCAAAAGTATAGAAATATAATTGGTTTTAGTATATTGATCTTGTGTCATGCAACCTTGGAGAACACATTTTGTAGTTCTAATAGTTTTTTAGTGAATTCCTTAGGATTTTCTCCATTTAAGATCATTTCATCGGCAAATGAAGATAATTTTTCTTCTTCCTGTCCAATCTAGGTGCCCCTTTTATAATTTATTTTTTGCCTAATTAGTTTTTTTTTTTTTTTTGCCACAGTGTTGAATAGGAGTGGCAAGAAGGATCTGTCTTCTTCCTGACCTTAAGGGACTACATTCTAACAAATTACCTGTTGTTTTTAAAGTATAATATAATTTTAACTATTTTAAAATTAGTTCATTTCTCTCTTCTGTGCTGCTATCAATACGCAATATTAGTCAGATGTATAATTTTGCATTTAAGTGGTTTAAAGATAAAAGATTTTTACGTTTGGATAGGTTTTGTGAAGTGTGTTGGTGATAATCAATTTCTGCTTGTGGATTTGGTGGAGGACTTAAAAATATTAATCAGAAATATTTATATTTCTTTACTTTCAAAATAGAGAAGTAAAGCCAAAATGTAATATTTTGGTAGCTACCCCACAGAGCACTGCAGTACTTATTTTGCATAAAATCCTGTACTTGTCAAAGTAAGTGAACACGGTGGCATGATTTGCTTTCTCTTTGCATTTTTGGTAGGCACAAACAACTTGTTGGTTGGTTGAGCCCATTAGCAGTGGAAAAAAGTTATAAGAGCTGTTTGGTTATACTTCAAAGTTGATATATATCAGCTTTTGTACTTTGACTTTTTAAAGTTAAAAGGTCATTATGATGGCTTACTTTGTGCAGGTTTAGGAGTATTTACTGCAAAAAATTTTTTTTTCATCTCTTAATAGATTTATAATCAACCAAGTTAGAAAATTCTAAAAAATGCATGATTTTTTTGAGTACCAGCGAGGTCTGGTACTTTGTCTTGACTCATGCATATTAAAATTGCATTTGGGTTGCCTGATAGGTGATGCTTCTCTTTAATAGTGTTGTAGAATTGTTAGTTACACCTTAGGGTAGGAGAGTGCAATAAATCTTTTTTTTTTTTGCTTACACTTAAGAGCATTTAAATTTCAAAACTTTTACTAGAAAATGCCTTGTCATTCACAGTTTTTTCATCTGTGAATTAAAGTTAAAGAATGTCATAGATTTGTTCTGTGGATTAAATTAATTTTTTTAAGTGTTTAAATCATTGTCTGGCACAGAGTAAGTCCTATTTAAGGGTTTGTTAAAAAAGTAAATAAATGAAGCCCTAAATCAGGGCACTGGCAACAGAAATAGAGGAAAGAAGACGGCAGTATTTGGGAGATTAGGTTGGGTTGGTTGATTAGGTGGAGGGTCAGAATGAGGAGGAAAAACAGTGCTCATTTTTCTGTTTTTGGTTAATGGTGGTGCTATACATTGAGGAGGGAAATAAAGAGAGAGAAGCAAGCCTCCAAAATATGGGCTTAGTTTTGGACATTATGAGCTGGAGGCACCTTTGGGGCATTTGGTAGAGGTGGAGATGACAGACTATTGGCTACATGGATATGGAGCTCAGAGGTCTTGAGTCGAGACAAGATTTAGCAGGTAGCAGTGTGTTTTTAAGTGGTACTGACATTGAGATGGATGTGAGTTAGCTTGTGCAGTGTGAATATGTGAATCAGAAGTTTTTAACTTAGGGTTCATGGAGAGCCATTAATAGGCTTCAGGAAAAGGCCCTGAAGAAGAGGAAGTATTATACTAAAAGTGAAAGTGTTTTTGCTTTTTGTAGCCACAATATTGTAATATGACAAGAGAGTACTATATGATAGAAGTAATAATACACAATAAGTGTTAATACCCACTTAAAGTTTCTTAAAACAAAGTGCAATAGGTAAAATGATGGCAAAAAATTAGTCTCAAATAAAGATTATTTTAATACACAATCTTTAAAAACAAATTTACCATGAATTTCATTTTACATAATTAAGAACGTCTCTTTCTGAGCCCAGGTGTGAAGGTCAGTGACCTTAGGAATAACCACTCATGTGTTCAACCATTATTAATTAAGCATCTGCTTATCTGAGCTGTTGGCCCTGTACTTGAGATACAGAGGTGAGTAAGCTAGACAGGCCTGCTGTATGGAACTTACAGCAATGTTTTCAAACTTAGATTACTATGACTATCAAAAGTATCTCCTACTAATCATTTTGGGACCCATTTCAGGTGATGCTTCTTTTGGTCAACTGTCCCTGAGGCTCTCTGTGTTAGGGGCTCCTGGTGCTTTTACAGTTTTGTGATTTAGCTCTGTCTTAGCACTGTTTTGTATTTAATTCTTTATATACTAATTTATCTCCCAGATAGCCTCATGAGGGCATTTTCCTGTTTGTGTCCTAAATGCCTGCCTGTAATCACACAAGGACCAAATGTATCAGGAATAATGAGAATGGAAAGGCCATATTGCTAGTTGTGGAGTATGGCTACTTTTGCATAGATCCTTAGAATTATGGTAAAACTGAGGGAGCAGTCATGGTCAAGTAGAGAACTTTGAAAGGGATTTGTAGTCAGAGGACCAGGTTCCATTCTGTTGTGCCATCTCTTCTAATCCCCACAGGAATCCTGTGGAGTAAGTGGCATTACGAGGAAACTAAGGGCCAGAGAAGTTAAGTAATTCATCCCAAGTGTCTGGAAGTAAGTGGCAAAACTGACAAAAAGCTTTTTTTTGTCTGACTTAATTCCACATACTTACCTATAAAATGGAGATAAATCATTCTATTTGCCTTTATACCTAACAGAAACATCAGAAGAGATAAATCTATGTCCAGTAGCTGTAAGTAAAAGTGTGAAAAACTTAACTTGTTACTATTAGCTGTGTGTGCTAAAATTTAATTTTTATGTAATTTTTGCCTAAATCTTTTGTCTTATTTGAACTGACCTGTTCAATTAGTAACTATTAAAAAAGAAAGTAAGAAGAGTGAATTACTACTCTACTTTTGGTTACTACTTACTACTTTGCTTACTACTACTACTTTTGGTTCCCGAAATAAAACTATTTCTTTCACCATTTCCTTTAGAAATGAAATTACTGGGACAAAGGGTATGCACATTTAAAATTTTGATAGATACTGTTAGATTGTCTTGGAAAGGTTATACCAATTTTTACTTTTTTTTTTAAAAGAGAAAGGAAGAAAGGAAGGAAGGAAGGGGATAAAAGAAAATAAAGTAAGGTAAAATAAAATTATTTAAATAAAAATATAATTATTAAGAAAAAAAATTTTTTAAAAAGTAAAAATAAAACAGACGGATAGAACCCTAGGACAAATGGTGAAAGTAAAGCTATACAGACAAAATCTCACACAGAAGCATACACATACACACTCACAAAAAGAGGAAAAGATCTCATGCCCGTCTCTGGGGTCCGTGCTGTTAGCCGCGGATCACGCCCATCTTTGGTGCTCCTTTAAGCACCGTTCAGTTCTCTTAATCCCCTCTCCTCGCGCCCCAGGAAACAAAGAGGGAAGAAAAAGTCTCTTGCCTCTTCGGCAGATCCAGACTTTTCCCCGGACTCCCTCCCGGCTAGCCGTGGTGCACTAACCCCTTCAGGCAGTGTTCACGCTGCAAGTCCTCAGCTCCCAGCCCACGCCTGCCCCGGCGGGTGAGCAGACAAGCCTCTTGGGCTGGTGAGTGCTGGTCGGCACCGATCCTCTGTGCGGGAATCTCCCAGCTTTGTCCTCCGCACCCCTGTGGCTGCGCTCCCCTCCGCGGCTCCCAAGCTCCCCCACTCCGCCACCCGCAGTCTCCGCCCACGAAGGAAAGGGCTTCTAGTGTGTGGAAACCTTTCCTCCTTGACAGCTCCCTCCCACTGGTGCAGGTCCCGTCCCTATTCATTTATCTCTGTTTATACTTTTTTCTTTTGCCCTACCCAGATGCGTGGGGAGTTTCTTGCCTTTTGGGAGGGCTGAGGTCTTCTGCCAGCGTTCAGTAGTTGTTCTGTAGGAGTTGTTCCACGTGTAGATGCACTTCTGATGTATCTGTGGGGAGGAAGATGATCTCCGAGTCTTACTCTTCCACCATCTTACCCCTCTCCCCCCCGCTCCCAATTTTTACTTTTATTAGCAGTGTAGTATGTGAGCATGTTTCCCCACAACTTTGACATATCTGGGCATTATCAGTCTTTTAACGCGTAGGGAAATACAATCAAGTTCTAATTTATCTGTTTATTATTTGTGAAGTTGAGCATCTTTTGTTATGTTTGTTGGTTATTTGCATTTCTTTATAATTTGTCTACTGGTAGCTTTTACTCATTTTTCTACTGGGTTATTTTTTATTGATTTGTAGGAGCCCTCTTATATATAACATGTTGTAGATATTTTCATGTTAGCTGCTTATATTTTAACTTTGTTTATGGCATCTTTTGTTTTATTTTTATGCAGTCAAATCTTTCTTTATGGGTGGTTTCTAGCCTTCATGTTCTGCTTGGAAGGACTTCCCTTTGCTAAGATTATAAAAGTAAACTTAAAAATTTGTTCCTTACTAATATACTCAGCAAGAATTATTCCGTGCAGGTAAGAGTGATGTCTAGATCCATTATTTGGAAGTTCGATTAGTCACTAGTCTTCGAAGACCTGGAATACCAGGCAGGGAATGTGAATTAAGAGTAAGGTGAAGTCACACTATAAATTAAAGTCAAATTGGTGACCTTTGGCTCTTAAATGTTCATACAGCAGATGGCTGCTCACACTGGAGATAATCCCTAAAAAGGTGTGAGTAGAATCGCTTTCATTCTGATGTAAATTATTTTCCAAAAGTTTAGATTTTTAATGTATATTGAATTAGATCAGGATGCTGTAATTTAATTTTTCAGCTGCCATCAGAGTATAAGGGCATGGGGAGTGGGAGAGTAGGGTAGAATAAAGGGAAAGGAAAAGAAAGGGGTTGTGAATAGGAAGAATTACTTAGGGAGGAAAGGTGGCAACAGTGCTGAGGATTGGCAGTATGGAACAGACAAAAATCAGAGAGCTCAACGTTACCAACAGTTCCATTTCCTGAATTATATTTTGTTTTCTTCCTCTTGCTTTTTTAAGTATTTGTGGTTCCAACACAGATGGAAAACCACCATTGACTTTAAGCTGATTATTAATATTTAGTTTTGATATTTCCATGGTACATGTGTGCTGTGTGAGTGTATGTGTGTGTATGTGTTTGTATGTGTTTAAAAAATCACCACTGTTTGAAAGAAGACTCACTTGGTCATTTCAAAAGTGAAACTCCAATGTGAAACTCTCATTTCCTCCAGAAGCAGTAAAGTAAGTAGTTGTTAGCCTCAAACTCAATTCTTTGCAAATTATATGGAAGACTGTGGCTTTCTGGCTTTCTTATTCTTCTAACTTTTCTTTAGCACCTGACACAAATGTCTCAGTTTCATAACTGAGGTATCCATTCTGCAAACAGTATTTTTTATTTATTTTATTTATTTATTTTTTTAACAGTATTTTTTAGACTTAGATTTTATTAGGATGGATTTGTGACTTTTTTATATTAAGAAATTTACAAAAGAGGATATAAAACTAGGGAAGCCTGTAACCTTTCAAAAAAAATTAACATGTCTGTGTACCTCATTTATCTGTTTTCTTTATTGCCTTAACCACAAAGCTGTGTGTGTGTGTGTCTTTGTATAACACACTTGTTTGGGATTTTTGACATTTTAAGGGTTTGACAATTACTGCCAGGATCAAGGAGAAAAGTTGTTACCTTTCTTACACTTGGTAAAGTACTTTTAACAGGCATTTTCCTCACTACAATAGAGATAGGTTGGAACAGGTAAAAAGAATTGAAGACTCAGGCTTATGACCATTAAGGATAGGAATAGGGAAAACAATACAACAGGCTCTTGAGCCCATCCTTTGGAATTCAGATCCTAAATTCTCACTATACTTTGTTCCTTATACCCTTGCCTGTGAGCAGAGACAACTGTAAATGGAGATGTTTCAGTGACATGAAGGGATAATAGTTCATAAATGAGAGAGAAGGGAAGTTTTTACTGAGCCAATATTGTGACAGATGCATGATTAATCCTCATAAAGTGTAGAGAGTATTAGTCTCACTTTACTGATGAGAAAACAGATTAAAGTAACTTCCTCAGGGTCACCCAGCTAGAAGGCACTAGAGCAGAGATTCATACCAGAGGTTTCTCATTCTAAGGTCAATTCCCTATTCTGTATACCACAGTTTCTTCAAAGCTAAAATATAAAAGGGTAGGGAAGAATATGTATGCGAAGGATAAGAAAGGTGAGTGATATTAATTGTAAATTACATTGTAAGTGTTTCAGTATGATTAATTTGATTCTGTTGTTTAACACGGGGTAGAGTAATTGAAGAAAGTATTGTAGTCAAAATTTTTTCTTCAGAATTTGGAAAAATCATGTAAAGGAAAATAATTTCAAGGTTCTTAGTTATTAAGGTCTTAAATGATCAGTGTTCTGAGAGTTATTCTTCTCTCAAACTGGAGTATAAATCCCATAGGCGGGACTTCCCTGGTGGCACTGTGGATAAGACTCTGTGCTCCCAGTGCAGGGGGTTTGGGTTCGATCCCTGGTCAGGGAACTAGATCCCACATGCATACCATAACTAAGGAGCCTTGGAGGTATAACTAAGGAGCCTTGGAGGTGCAACTAAGGAGCCTGCCTGCCGCAACTAAGACCCAGTGTAACCAAATAAATAAATATTAAAAACAAAATCCCATAGGCAAGGATTATGTTCTTCAACTCTTTGTCTTTTCACCTACTGTGCCCGAGATGATGGGGTATGTGCATGCATGATCAATAAATGCTTGTTACTTGCCTCTTTAGTAGTTGTGCTGTCGTTAGGAAAAATTTCCTTTGTTTATTTTTGCCCTGTTTTTGGCCAGATTCTGAGAATTAATATTACTTTTCATTAGGCACACTAGTTTTTAAATCTTTTTTGGGGGGCGGGGGGATGCACACCACGTGGCTTGCAGGATCTGAGTTCCCCAACCAGGGATTGAACCCGGGCCCTCAGCAGTGAAAGTGAGTAGTCCTAACCACTGGACTGCTAGGGAAGTCCCTGGACACATTATTTTTAACTGAGGTAATTTTATCAGTTAACTTTTGCATATAGAAAGAATGCTGCTGCACACGTGGAACTATCTCATTATGAAGAAATTACTGAGAGTAAACCAGTGTGTGTGGAGAGTTGTTCCTTTTTACAATTGAAATTAGAATTTTTTGCAGTTAATGTTTGTTTATGATTCTCCTTTTTTGCTTCTAGGATATTCGAAAATTCTTTGGGGTTATACCAAGTGGAAAGAAAGTTGTAAGTGAAACAGCAAAGAAGAATGAGAAAACGAAGTCTGCTGAAGAAACCAGAAAAGCGAAGAAAGGAATAAAGGAAATCAAGGTCAGTTTTCCAGATACAATATTGAATTGTATAAAATAAACTCAGTTCTGAGATTTGATATATTTGGAGCCTCGAGTAAATATAGATTTCAACTCAGCAGAGGAAGAAGAAAAGTAATAAGGTATTACTTATTTCTGGTTAATATATCTTACTGCATTCATAGCTTGGTGTTTTCCTTCACTAGACATGGAACCCTTTTTAGTTGTTAAAACTTTGTGTTTTAAGACCAAAATTTGCTCATAAAGACAGGAGTGCCAGGTGAATGGTATTGGGCTTCTGGTGAGGGAAGGCTTTGGAGGAAAGCTTTATTCTTTTTCCTGTCCTCCTTGGGCCTCAGAGAAGTTAAGATAGAACATCACTATGAAAAGCAGGCAATGACTACAATAGTGTATTTGAGTTAATATTGTTCCACTTTGTGTAAAATGTAAGAATTCTGCAACTCTACAGGTCTGATTACCACCACCCCATCCTTTATGCCCTAATTGGCATATGTCTTATATTGACATATATTAATACTCCACACTCAGTGTAATAATTATTGCTGTAAACTGACCTTATTTTGAAGAAATTAAAAGAGGAAAATTGATTTGTAACCACGTGTGGTGATGGATGTTAACGACTTATGATCATTTTGCAATATATACAAATATCAGATCTTCATGTTATACACCTGAAACTAATACAATGTTACATGTCAATTATTTCTCAAAAACTTACCTTAAATTAATAAGATAAAATTAAACAAAATTTAAAGAATATATAAGATTAAAATTATAAACAAATACATATAATAATTTAAAATAAGCAAACCATCAAAATCATCAATAAATTATAATTTAAACACATAATTTTTTTTATTTCTTAGGTGAGACTAAAATAAAAACCTCAGTTTTCTGCTCTGCAAAAAAATAAATAAATAAAAGGAGAATTGATCTTTTATACTTAACTATGTATTTGCTGCTTCTAGTGCTTTTCATTTCTTATTGAAGATCTGAATTTCCATCTAATATCATTTTCTTAAAACCTGAAGAATTTTTTTAAGCGTTTCTTGTAGAGTAGATCTGTTGGCAATGAATTCTGTAAGTTTTTGTTTATCTAAAAATGTCTTTATTTTGCCTTCATTCTTGAAGGATATTTCTGCTGGATATAGAGTTTTGGATTGACAGTTTGTTTCAGCACTTAAAAATGTCTCATTCTTTTTTTGGCCTCCATTTTTTCTGGTGAGATGTTAGTGGTCATGTTGTATTCTCTTGTATGTAATGTATTATTTTTCTCATGCTGCTTTAAAAGATTTTCTCTTTATCTTTGGGTTTCAGCTTTGCCCATGGTATACCTGTGTGTGATTTTCTTGTGTTTATACTGTTTAGGGTTTCTGAGCTTCTTGACTCTGTAAATTTATATCTTCAAATTTGAGAACTTTTGCCATTATTTCTTCAAATATATTTCTGCCTCATTCTCTCTCTCCTCTTCTTATGGGATTCCAATTATATACACACTACAATTTTGGAATTATGGGACTTCCCTGGTGGTCCAGTGGGTAAGACTCCATGCTCCCAGTGCAGGGGGCCCGGGTTGATCCCTGGTCTGGGAACTAGAACCTGCATGCATGCCGCAACTAAGAGTTTGCATGCTGTAACTAAGAAGTCCTCATGCCGCAACTAAAGATCCCGTGTGATTACAATTTTGGAATTACGGGACTTCCCTGGTGGTCCAGTGGGTAAGACTCCATGCTCCCAGTGCAGGGGGCCCGGGTTGATCCCTGGTCTGGGAACTAGAACCTGCATGCATGCCGCAACTAAGAGTTTGCATGCTGTAACTAAGAAGTCCTCATGCCGCAACTAAAGATCCCGTGTGCCGCAGCTAAGACCTGGTGCGGCCAAAATAAATAAATAAATATGTAAAAAAAAAGAATTTTGGAATTGCGTCACAGATCATTGCAGCTTATTCATTTTTATTCTTTTTTTCCTCTGTACTTCAGATTGGATAATTTCTCTATTACTGTCCTCAAGTTCTTTGACTCTTCTGTCATCTCCAATTTGCTATTAAGCCTATGCAGTGAATATTTTGTTTTAAGTATTGTATTTTTCAGTTCTAGCATTGCCTACTAATTCTAACGTCTGGATTCATCTCAGTTTAGTGCCTTTTATCTTGAGTCTGTGGGTCATGTATTAGTCAGTTTGGGCTACCATAAAATACCATAGACTGGCTGACTTAAAACAACAGGAATTTATTTTCTTACAGTTCTGGAAGCTAGAAGTCTATGATTAAGGTTCCAGTCAATTCAGTTTCTCTCGAGAACTCTCTTTCTGGTTTGCAGATGGCTCCCTTCTTGCTGAGTCTTCACATAGCCTTTATTTGGTGTGAACACATGGGGAGAGGGGTTGAGAGACAGAGTGAGTGAGTGTATGCACGTGAGTTCTCTGGTTTCACTTCTTATAAGGACACTAACTTGTCAGATCAGGGCTCTACCCTTATGACTTCATTTAACCTTAATTACCTCCTTAGAGACTCCATCTCCAAACACAGCCATACTGGGGGTTAGGGATTCAATGTATGAATTTTGGGGGGATACAAGCTTTCATTCCATAATCTGCCAATGGTCCCCCAAAATTCATGTCCTTTTTGCATGCAAAATACATTTATTCCATTCTAAAGCCCCCCAAAGTCTTAATTCAATGCATCACCAGTTCTAAAGTCTGAAGTCCAAAGGCTTATCTAAATATCATCTAAATCATATATGGGTGAGACTTAGGTATGATGCATCCTGAGACAAAATTCTTCTCCAGCTGTGAACTGTGAAACCAGACAAAGCATGCGCTTCCAAAATATAATAGTAAGACAGGCATAGAATACACATTCCCATTTCAAAAGGGAGAAATCAGAAGAAAGAAGGGGTGACAGGTGCCAAGCAAGTCTAAAACCTAGCAAGGCAAATTCTATTTGATCTTGTTTGATGAAATATCTGGGCACCTTGTGGCCCAGTCAAGTTGACAGATAAAAGTAACCATCACAGGTCACATTTCCTATTTCTTTGTACATCTGGTTATTTTGGATTTACCTTGCATAGTGTGAATTTTACAATGTAGGAACTTTGGATTCTGTTATTTCCTCCAAGGAGTGTTAATTCTTTTAGTTTAGCAGGCAGTTAACCTGCCTGAACTCAAACTCCAAACTCTTGTCCACTCTGTTATGGGCAGCATCTGAAATCTTTGTTCAATTTTTTTTAACCTTAGCTGGGCGCTTCGAGTTTTTCTGTGCATATATAGTTCAGGAGACAGCCACTGATTTGGGCTAAGTTTACTGACAGAATTTGGAACACCCCTTCTGTGGCTCTCTCCCTCCTGGGATACCCCTTTCTCTCACTTCTGAATTACTGTCATTGTTTCTAACCCTGTCCTCTAGTCTGGTGGTATATTTGAATTACAGTGGTTTATTCATCTCATTTTCTTCCAAGCTAGTTGATTGTGCTTAAGTTTTTTTTTTTTGTGCTTAAGTTTTTGAAGTTTTATTATAATGGATAGAAACATATTTCTACCTTGTAATTGATTATAGTCAGTTTTTTTGCTGTCTGCTTTCTTGATTTTTTTTTGGGAAAATTTGAGCGTGTTAGAAATGTGATGTATAACTACAAAATATATAAAATATATAAAATATAAAATACAAAATATTAGTAATACCTTACGAATATGTTAGAAATGTGTATATAACTAAAAAATATAAATATTAATTACCCTTTGCCTTGGTTTTATTTAGTTTTCCACCAGGCAATGAGTAGTGATAGGCCCCACAACTCCTTAGCTTTTATTTCTGTCTCAATTTTTCATTTTCAGGAAGCACTTGCCTTGTAATATCTGATATCCTTTTACTCTTTGTTATACATAGGTTAGTGTTGAAAGTGGAAATGAATAATGATATAGCGTTTTCTACGATCCTGCCTTTGCCATCTGATGCAATTATTATCCGGCTTATTCTCTCCCCTGCTCCTCCCCCCGCCCCAAGTTTTATTGAGAAATAATTGACATACACCACTGTATAAGTTTGAGGTGTACAGCATGATGGTTTGACTTACATATATTATGAAATGATTACCGCAGTGATTACCACATGTGGGTGCAGATACCCTTTCAAGTTAGTGTTTTGTTTCCTTTGGTTATATTCTCAAAAGTAGAATTGCTGGGTCATATGGTAGTTAGTTCTATTTTAAATTTTTTGAGGAACCTCCATACTGTTTTCTATAGTGGCTGCACTGATTACAGTCCCACCAACGATGCACGAGGGTTCCCTTTTCTCCACATCCACACCAGCATCTGTTATCTCTTATCTTTTTGATGATGGGTCTGGCCTGTTCTTTAGCCTAATTCGGGCATTACTGACATTTGGAGCAGGATAATTCTTCATTGTGGAGATAATTCTTCGTTGTCCTGTGCATTGCAGGATGTTTAGTAGTATCCCTCGTCTACCCACTATATGCAAGTAACACCCTCACCCCAGTTATGACAAGCAGAAATGTTTCCTGGGGGGGCAGCGTTCCTCTAGTTGTGAACTATTGAGCCCAAATCTAATGAGGAAAAAACAGCTAAGTTATATGGTCTTCTCTGTGTTCTAATTATACTGTGATGTTTA
The DNA here is from genome assembly GCF_003031525.2 of Neophocaena asiaeorientalis asiaeorientalis. NCBI lineage: Eukaryota > Metazoa > Chordata > Mammalia > Artiodactyla > Phocoenidae > Neophocaena > Neophocaena asiaeorientalis. The sequence goes on from NW_020175670.1 coordinate 6,736,451, forward strand.
TAGGTAAATCGTTCTTGTAAAGAAGATGACTTCAAACAGAAGCAACCAAACAAGAAAAAGAGGATCATCTATGATTCAGGTAATATTTCTTTTGAGGAGCTTTCAAGTTTAAAAACTATTTTATATCTGTTAGAACAGTGTTTCCCAGACTGATGTTCTGAGACATCAGAACATAGCTCTCTATGATGTTAACAGGTGCTGTGAGAAGAGGGTTCTATGTTCAAGTAAAGTTGAAAACAACTTTGTTACACTACAGAATTTATCAGAGCCGAAATATGTTAATATATTAAAGTTTTGTTCGGGAGGGGAGATAGTATATACAGCATGTCTGAAACTTACTTTGAATATGGTATGTTTATTTTTTAAAATATTCATATTAACTTCTCTTTCAGCTGAGGTTCTTAGAAACTGAATTTGAAAAATAGTGCCATAAAATGTTGCTTTAGAAACAAAGATCGAAAATATAATTTTTGTGCTTTTGATCTGGTCCTTTTTTGTTGCAGTTAAAAAGGAACAAACACAATTTAAAAACTTTGAATATACAGTTGACCCTTGAATAATGCAAGGGTTGGGGCTTCAATCCCCCTTGTAGTTGAAAATCTGCATATAACTTGACTCCCTGCAAAACTTAAGTACTAATGGCCTGCTGATCAGAAGCCTTGTCAATAACATAAAAAGTCAATTAATACATATTTTGTATGTTATATATATATTTTTACTATATTCTTACAATAAGTAAGCTAGAGAAAAGAAAGTGTTATTAAGAGGATCTTAAGGCAGAGAAAATACCTTTACAGTACTGTACTGTATTTTTGATACCGTAAGTTTATGTCATCTGTTTACAAGATGAATCATCTCTTACTACCTATATCAACATTGTCTAATATGATACAAAAGACTGTAGATGTTATATGTATTACTAATGCTAGACATCAAAAATGAAAAGATAATGTGAAAAGGAAGTTCGTATTTATTTACAGATATAACGATTCATGCATTGATAATGAAGAAGCAGCAGTGTGATTGCTTTATGGTAGCCTAGTGTTGTTGATACAATTGCTTCATGGTAGCCTAGCCTATGCACTAATGAATGAATCTGTTATAAAATTTTGGCATACAGTATTACAGTCATATTCATAATACAGTATTGGAAACATTGTTACATTAAAAAAAACTCACCTGTGATGATAGATAGGCTGATATGCAGTTTCTCCAGTTATAGAGAGGCATACTGTATAGTAATGTAATTCTTTGAAAGCAAAGTTACAAAACAGAAAACTAACACATTAATTTTATATTAAAGATCACCTTATACCTATGTAGGGATAGACTAGTATCTACATATATTTTATGCATTCATAACATACTTTTTAATTAACTTTTTCGATATTTCTAGGCTACGTGCTTTGTCTCTTTTTTCAAATTGTTGCAAATCTCCAAAAGTTTTTCCAACGTATTTATTGAAAAAAATCTGTGTATAAGTAGACATGTGCAATTCAAACCCATGTTCAAGGATCAACTGTCCTTTTAAGATAGGGAACATACACTTTCATGCATGCCTTTTATGATATGTTAAAATAATGGTAGAACTCAGGAAGTTTTAGGTTTTGCTTTTTTTGGATAAGATCTATTTGGTATGAATTCTTAAAATTAGAAATGTAACCTAAGGAAGCATTTATAGATTGTTAGGATTTTGACAGTGGTAGCAAAGATTCTGACTCATTTTCTAAAAGTACTTGAGTGTTTATCGTGAGTCTTTTACTGCTGTATAGAATTGTAAAGAATTTGAAATAAGTACATATCACCATTTCTCAGGAGTTTCCATCTTTTGGGAAAGTGGAAATTTAATTGTTTGATACATTTTAGAACAATATGAGACAGGATTTAAAAATGCATGGTGAGAGGAAGAGGAAGGACACTGAAGTTTCGAAAACTCCTCTATTGTATACCAGACGTATACTAGGTATTTATACTTTGTCTTGATTTATATTTAAGTGCTCTGGGTGACTAGATTGTGGTAGACAGAATAATGGCCCCCAAAGATGTCCACACCCTAGTTACTAGAACCTGTGTATATGTTAGGTTACGTGGCAAAAGGGAATTAAAATTGTAGGTGACATTAAGGTTGATAATCAGATGACCTTAACGTAGGGAGATTATCTGGATGGGCCCAATGTGGTCACAAAGAAGAGGAAGGCAGAAGAAGAGATTTAGAGAGAGATGGACTATGGAAGAAGGTTAGAGAATTAGAGAGATGGCAGCATGAGAAGGACTTTGCCTAATGTTGCAGGCTTTGAAGATGGAGGAAGTGGGGGCCATGAGCTAAGGAATGTTAGCAGTCACTAGAAACTAGAAAGGTGAGGAAATGGATTCTTCCCTATAGTATCCAGAAAGGATCACAGCCATCCTGATGCTTGATTTTAGCCCAGTGAGACCCAAATTGGATTTCCAACCTCCAGAACTGTGAGATAATACATTTGTGTTGGTTTGTTGTTTTTTTTGGCTGCTTCATGCGGCATGCGAGATCTTAGTTCCCTGACCAGGGATAGAACCCGTGACCCCTGCAGTGGAAGCACGGAGTCCTAACCACTGGACCGCCGGCGAATTCCCCATTTGTGTTGTTTTAAGCCACTGAGTTTGTGGTGATTTGTCACAGCAGCAACAGAAAAGTAATACAAAGGCTTAACACTGGATAGAAGGCAACCTATGAGAATTTATAAAAGAGATTTGCCTTGAAAAGGGTCTTGAGGAATTGGTTAATAATAACCACTTTAAGGGAATTCCGTGGTGGTCCAGTGGTTAGGACTTGGTGCTTTTACTGCTGTGGGCCCAGGTTTGATCCCTGGTCGGAGAACTAAGATCCTGAAAGATGCATGGCACAGCCAAAAAACAAACAAAACAAAAAAACCCACTTTAAAAACACACTATATTATACTATTTCTTTTCAAAGTTTTAATTTTCCTTTCATTTAGATTCAGAATCAGAGGAGACAGTGCAGGTAAAAAACTCCAAAAAGCGACCAGAAAAATTGCCACTGTCTTCTAAACCTGCTAAAATTCGACACCAGGATCCTGTTACATACATTTCAGAAACAGGTAAGGGTACCGAATATGTTTATTGTTTTAGAAAAAAGTGCAGTGTGTGTTATGTTCTTGAGCTTCTCGTTGGTATCTAAATGTACCTCCTTCACTTTGAACTGAATTTCTGTTGCCTTTTTTGATTTGTTGAATTATATTTACCAGGGGAAGGTTGTAATTATCTTTGGCATTTTCTGTGAGTTAAGGGCCAATTACAGGGGAATTGGTTCTTAGAATTTTTTTTAAGTGCTGTATATTGAAGCATATATGTTGAAGCTCTGTCTTGAATCATATATTCAAATATTATTGGGTTGTTTTAAAACTTTTTAATGTAAGTTTTTTTATCTTGGGTGTTAAAGTCATAACAATCTAAGTATATAATGACTGTTCATATTTGTGCTTTATAATCTAGCACAGATGTGACCTAAATTCCTTATATTCTCTGGTGACACAAAAGATTTTAGCATTGGCTTTAAAAAAAATGATTGTTATTGTATTTATATTTATTTGAGCTGTTTTGAGTGGTCAGAAAATAAGACATTTATAAATGTACACTAATCTTAAGATATCATAGTATAAATAATTGTTTCATAGATAGTATTCTTTTATGGTGAGGAACCCTGAATTATATTGTCATCTTAGGAAAAAACACTTAGATGGGTTCATTATAAAGTCATTTAGATTTTAGCATTGTTAACTCCTAGAGGAGACCATCTTCAAATTCACAGAACCTCTTTTATCAGTTCCTATATAGAAATTGCTTAAAGGGGCCATGAGAGCATCTGATACCTCATTAGTTTGTTCATCTTAAGGAAAACCTCTGACACCATTATTTTTAGCACTCTGCTACTTGTATTGCTAGTGAAGTGAATACACCTGGTTTGAAGAGACAGGGTAAAAACCACAATTATTTTGACACAGCATGTTACAACTTACATTCAACAGACATTTATTGATTGTCTTTTCTGTCCCAGATACTAGGTGCTGGGATACAAAGATGATTAAAGGCTCCTAAGTACTATAGGAATTGCCTGAGGCTGCAATATACAATAGTCAGGGAGAGGGCTTCATGGAGAGGGTAAGATTTGATCTAACCCTTGATGGATGAGCCCATGATGGAGGGAAAGAACATGTCTGGTTAATAAGATGGGATTATTTAAAGCACAGCATCCAGCACAAGGCTTGATGTATTCGCAGGACACTGAAGAGATTGCTTGCCCACATGATGAGGAATAATGAGAGGTGATGAAGCCAGTTTAGGGAAGATCTTGAAAGCTAGGCAGAGGAATTCCACATAGCAGGGAAAAGGGAACCATTAAAGTTTTTGAACAGATATAGAATGATGAAAATAGTATTTAAGAGTGATTGCTAGTATTTAAGGTGGGAAGGAGAATAGAAAAATCATAATTGGGGAGGCTGAGGCATTTATGGTAATCTACGAGTGAAGTAATGAGAGTCTTAAAAGTTAGCAATAGTTAGGGACTGATCTATAAACATTTTGGGGATGAGTTATAGGTTAGGTTTTTGGATTACCTATGGGCTTCATTCAGCCATGCTATCTATGGTTTACTATTAGGATAATTAGAGAGCTGATGTTATTAGCATGCTTACATGTAAAATTTTTTTATTTTTTAACATCAGCTTTATTGAGATATAATTCACATACCATACAATTAACCTTTAATGGTTTTTTTAATATAATTTAAAAAAATTTATTTTATTTTTATTTTTGACTGCGTTGGGTCTTTGTTGCTACATGCGGGCTTTCTCTAGTTGCGGCGAGCGGGGGCTACTCTTTGTGGCGGTACGCTGGCTTCTCATTGCAGTTGCTTCTCTTGTTGCGAAGCACGGGCTCTAGGCACGCGGCGTCAGTAGTTGTGGGGCATGGGCTCAATAGTTTTGGCTCGCGGGCTCTAGAGCAAAGGCTCAGTAGTTGTGGCGCACAGGCTTAGTTGCTCCGCAGCATGTGGGATCTTCCCGGACCAGGGCTCAAACCTGTGTCCCCTGCCGATTCTTAACCACTGAGCCACCAGGGAATCCCCACCTTTAATGTTTTAATGTTATTGGAATTTGCTTTCATGTATGGGCTGTTACTTGAGAGTATGAAGGTACTCATGGTAGATAAATTGGTCCGTAAGTAGGGAATGAAACAGGAAAGAAGTCCTTGAGTTGTAGAAGGAAGCTGAGACTGGAAGGTCAGAAGCCCTGCCTGGAGGGTACATCCTTAGTTCCCATCTAACAGCTGTGTGACTGGGCTAAAGGGCAGTGAGTCTGTCTCCCTTTCTGTAAAGCAGAAACACTAATTGAATAGGCTAGTTGGGAAAAAATGGGATGATGCATATGAAAGGGCCAGACCCAGTGCCTGAAACATAAATAACAGGCTGTCAAAAGGAAAAAATAAAAATGAAAGAAGCCCACAGATGAAGCTTTGTAGGCTCTCTGAAACATTTACATATTTGATAAAGTTGTTCAAATGACCAAAGGGAAAATCTAAGTGACAACATATTTTCTGTAAGCTGAGATAAATTTCTTCATTATGGCCTGTGGCAGATTGACTCTTGAACCTTTCTGTTCTGTTGCCAAATATCTGTTCAGGCACGTTGTGCAAATGCGCTCTTCCATTAAAATGCTCCCTCTTACATCTGGCCACCTTTGTCAAGTTTTGAATATGTGGGAGGGATACTAAAACCAGTATGGTGATAGGTTTATTATGTAACCGAAGGTGGTGTGATCAAGCTTTCCAGTGACACCCTGAAAACGTCAAAGTTAGTGTGCAGACAGCGATGGCCTTCAACTGTGGATCAAGGCTATCGTTATCTTGTGATTTTAGGTACACAGAAGGGTCAAACAATTTAAGCTCTGATCATAGGTTTTCTTTAACACGGGACTGTTTATTTCAGACCAGGTATTTTCGAATGTTATTTTCTGAAAAGATAACTAACTATCATCTTATCTGAAATTTTTATGACCATTAGACAGTATTTATATCACCCTGCCAAGGGTATGTACATGTGAAAGTGAATGTTGTCATCTTGTCTTAGCAAAAATTCTTGGGGTACAGTATATCTATCTCATATGATGTTCAGTATTACATAGTATTCTGCTTTTTCCTGGATTTGAGATACAGGAAAGAAGTTAGCTGTTTTTTTGCCTGTTTTATCTTCTCATACTTTTTTATGCCTTGGAATGATAGGTGAATGGGAGAAAAGCCCTTTTCCTTCCCATCATAAAAGAGAATGAGACGGTTAAAAAGAAGTCTGCAAAAAATTAGCATAATAAAATCAGAAATATAATGAGTTTCACAAAAAGAAAAGTGCAGCTTCTTGAAATTAATAAACTAACTAGAAATTTCTTGACCATAAAATAATTCTTTTATTCTTTTTTTTAAGCTAAAACTACATACAAAATTTCAATGCTGGTTATGAATAAGTATTCATATTGTAGAAATAAATATTTATCAGTATATTGGGACTTGCCTGGAGGTACAGTGGTTAAGACTTCATGCTTCCAATTCTGGGGGAATGGGTTCGATCCTTGGTAAGGGGAACTAAGATCCCACATGCCACGTGGCCAAAAAAAAAAAAAAAACCCACAACAACAATTTATCAGTATAAGGTTAAATAAAATATTTGTGGTAATAAAATTGTACTTTTTTTTTTTTTTGGAGTTTGGAGCTTCTTGTGGAAAAGGATTATATGATATGATTCAGTTTTAAAAACCTGTTAATTCCAAAAGAAACAATTTTCTTTACTATTCCATATTTTATCTTTTATAAACCAACTTTTTTTTTTCCTTACAGCATAGCATGCGTAGTGTTTAAGACCATGAGCTCTTGAGTAAAACCTCCTGCCTGGGTTAAACCTTCATTTACCTTCCCTGTGTCTTAGTTTCCTTGTTTGTAAAATGGGGTATTACTAGTACCTACATCAGACGCCTTTGTGCTTGATCAAATGAGATAATGCTTGAAAAGCAATTAAAATAGTGTCTGTCACATTACTGAAACGCTCAGTAAGTATTAACTGTTATTATTATATTTTGACCTGATCATATACCTACATCTGCCTTTAAGATTATGCTAAAGACATTTGCTTTTGCTTAGATACTTAGGGCTTTTTTTGATTATATAACTGTGCTTTAGAAATTTAGAAATTGTATTTGACCCACTTATGTTATAGATGTTCTTTGTCCAGTATGGGAACTACTACATGTGGCTGTTGAGCACTTGAAATATGATTAGCCCAAATTCAGAATGTTTTACTTGTGAAGTATAGATTTCAAAGACTTACTACAAAAAAAAGGATAAATTATCTTATTAATAATTTTTTAGCGTTGATTACATGTTGAAATAATAATCTGAATATGTTAGGATAAGTGAAATATATTATTAAAATTAATTTCATCTGTTTCTTTTTCCTTTTTAAAAATGTGGCTTGCATTTTATTCCTGTTGCACAGTGCTTTATAAACAATGAGAAACATACTTAGGAAATAACCTTACTTTATTTATTTATTTTAAAATATTTATTTATTTATTTACTTTGGGTGTACTGGGTCTTAGTTGCTCCATGTGGGCTCTTAGTTGTGGCCTGTGGACTTCTTAGTTGTGGCATGCATGTGGGATCTAGTTCCCCGACCAGGGATTGAACCTGGGCCCCCTGTGTTGGGAGTGCAGAGTCTTACCCACTGGACCACCAAGGAAGTCTTAGAAATAACCTAACTTTAGAAAATAACCTACTAAGCAACTATACTCCAATAAAAATTAATTTAAAAAGTTAAAAAAGAAAAGAAAATAACCTACTTCAGGTGCTTTTGGTTGTACTATTACACAGTTCTTTAGGCTATATTGTTATACAGATCTTTAGGCTTATCATTTAGCTCCATGACACACTTTTCATCATCACTTTGTTTGATTAAATTTGTCTTCTATTATGTATTGATTTTTTAAAAGTTTTTTTTGATGCAGACTATTTTTAAAGTCTTTGTTGGATTTGTTACAGTATTGCTTCAGTTTTATGTTTTGGTTTTTTGACCGCGAGGCATGTGAGATCTTAGCTCCCCGACTAGGGATCGAACCTGCACCCCCCTGCATTGGAAGGTGAAGTCTTAACCACTGGACTGCCAGGGAAGTCCCTTATTGATTTTTAAAGTACTTTAACTACATTAGTTTCTCATATTACAGGAAAAGGAAAAAAATTGCTTATACATATCTTCATAGCTAACCATTGACTGTAGTAAAATGTTCTTGTAGGTTGGTAAAAATCCAAATACTTGTTGTACTGGGTAAATATGTTTACTTTTAGTTGTTTAATGAAGTGAGAGACCTTGAGTTTTGTTTGACACAGGTGACCTTTTATTATGCAGTTTCATCAGGGGCTGCTTGTGTTTGGTTGAAAATGGTGGGGGTTTTCCCAATAATGAGAATTGTTTATGACGGGTAATTTAAAAAAAAATTTTATTGGTGTATAGTTGATTTACAATGTTGTGTTAGTTTCACGTGTACAGCAAAGTGAATATATGCGCATATATATATGTCTCCACTCATTTTTAGATTCTTTTCCCATACAGGTCATAACAGAATATTGAGTCTAGTTCCCTGTGCTATAACAGTAGGTCCTTATTAGTTATCTCTTTTATACATAGTAGTTTGTATATGTCAATCCCAATCTCCCAATTTATCCCCTCCCCACTTCCCCCCTGGGTAACCATAAGTTTGTTTTCTACATCTGTGACTCTTTTTCTGTTTTGTAAATAAGTTCATCTGTACCATTTTTTTGGATTCCACATATAAGCAATATCATGTGATATTTGTCTTTGTCTGACTTACTTCACTTAGTATGACAATCTCTGGGTCCATCCGTGTTGTGGCAAATGGCATTATTTCATTCTTTTTTATGGCTGCGTAGTATTCCATCATATATATATGTACCACATCTTTTTATCCACTCCTCTGTCAATGGACATTTAGGTTGCTTCCATGTCTTGGCTATTGTAAATAATGCTGCAATGAACATTGGGGTGCATGCAGCTTTTCAAATTATGGTTTTCTCCAGATGTATGCCCAGGAGTGGGATTGCAAGATAATATGGTAGTTTTATATGTAATTTTTAAAGGAACCTCCTTACTGTTCTCCATAATGGTTGTACCAGTTTACATTCCCACCAACAGTGTAGGAGGGTTTCCTTTTCTCCAGTTGTACCAGTTTACATTCCCACCAACAGTGTAGGAGGGTTTCCTTTTCTCCACACTTTCTCCATCTCTCTACCCCCTCTTCAGCATTTGTTATTTGTAGACTTTTTTTTTTTTTTTTGCGGTACGCAGGCCTCTCACTGCTGTGGCCCCTCCTGTTGCGGAGCACAGGCTCCGGACGTGCAGGCTCAGCGGCCATGGCTCACGGGCCCAGCTGCTCCATGGCATGTGGGATCTTCCCAGACCGGGGCATGAACCCATGTCCCCTGCATCGGCAGGCGGACTCTCAACCACTGCGCCACCAGGGAAGCCCTGTAGCCGTTTTAATGATGGCCATTCTGACTGGTGTGAGGTGGTACCTCGTTGTTTTGATTTGCATTTCTCTAGTAATTAGTGATGTTGAGCATCTTTTCATGTGATTTTTGGCCCCCTTTATGTCTTCTTTGGAGAAATGTCTATTTAGATCTTCTGCGGATGTTCTGATTGAGCTGTTTGTTTTTTTTTTTAATATTGTATTAAAAGATGTCCAAACAGGAGCTGTTTGTATATTTTGGAGATTAATCCCTTGTTCGTTGCTTCATTTACAAATATTTTCTCCCATTCTGTGGGTTGTTATGACTGGTAATTTTTATTGAGCATATAAATTCCATAGGCTGATAGTGTTCTTGAAGTTATAATTATTTTGGAGACATTAAGTGGGAAAAAATTGGGAATGTGGTGTTCTCCTGGTTACCATGTAATATCAGTGACTTGTGACTTGGGAAAATAGCAGCAGAAAATATTATTGGGGAATGTGTGTGCTAATGTTTAGTGACATATAGCTTTGTGTACCAGATAAATAGGAATAGATTTCTGTATAGGATAGAGAACTTCTCTTAGATATTTTCAGGGAAACCCAGTGTGGCTGAGACAGAGAATTTCCTTGAAGTGAGAGGAAACCTAAGAACTGTGTATTATATTTCTTTCATTATACTTGTTCAAAAATTAATATGGATTTAAAATCAATATTAAAAAATTAATACTATTAATATTTATAGTCTTTATAAGACTATAAAAGAAACTAAGTTTAGATTTTTGAGGATGAGTATTTAGATTAATATTATTCAGAATTACCTAAGTAACACATTCTCACTGAAAAGGAAACAATTCAGATAAAAAATGTTCCATTCCTTCATCCATCTCTTTTGCCCTACATAGCTATATAATTTAAAAAATATATATATACACACATGTATATTTACATATATACACATATTTGAGAGTGGCATCTTGTAACATTTCTGCAGCTTGCTTTTTCATAACTTAATGTTTCCTTCCCTTCCTCCTTCCTTCTCTCCTTTTCTCCCCTCCCTCCCTCCCCACCCCTCAGCCTCTCTCTCTTTCAATACAGAAAGATTCCTATCTCATTCTTTTAAAGTTCTGCATAGTAAATTTTAATAGTATGCATTTAATTTTTCTCATACTCTTATTTGGGATATTAGATTATTGATGTGAACATATTTATGCTTCATTGTAATAGAACATATTTAACCATCAATAAGTGGACAATTCCCAATGAAGAATATTATCACTTAAAAGAGAATAGAATTTCTTGAGGTTAAGTGGCATTTGTTTTAAGGGTGTAATTTATTCACCTATATTATGAAGAATAGAAGGGGGTTCCACTTTGTGCTTCTCAGGTCCAGAAAAGGGACTTTATGTTTATCCTTATTAAATTTTTTTTCTGAAAATTTTTTTCTGAATCTCTTACGTTTTTATCCTGTTAGCTTCCAGGGTTTTGTATTCTGATTCTGTCATCTTTTTTTATTTTTAATTTTACATTTGAATAGTTTCATTTAACAATATTAAATTCTCACTGATTTATTTATTTAACAAACAAACGTGATTGTTCACTGTTTGTGCCCAACAGCATACTGGACAATCTATGAAATAGATAAGAGAATAAAGTTCAGCCCTGTCTTCAAGGGCTTAAACTCTACTGGGGAGATAAGCCTTTTACATAAAAATTGTAATACAAGGAAACAGTTAACAGTGATAAAAATATCTTCCAAGGATGTTTGGGCATGAGAGAGGTAACTTTTATTTTGGAAGTTCAGGAAACATTTCCTGGGAGAGAGAGAAATTTGAGATAAACGTCAAAGGTTTTGGTAGGATTTAACATGGAGATTTACGTACTGTGTATACTAGAAAGGAGAATAATGTGAAGTTTGGAAATCAGTAGTGCTATTTCATGTGCATTATTCACTACTTTCTAACTTATAGAAAGAGGAAAATCTACTTTAAAAAATTCAATTTATAAACTTTCACAGATTTACTTACACCAGATTAATACTACCTAGTATTGTATCGTACCTTGTATTTTCTTAATTACAGTATCATCTGTGTAGGAATCTCTTACTTTACTTGAAACCTCTGTGTCCATGTGAAAGGCAGGGAGAATTCGACCTTAATAATGTTAACATAAATTTTGTCTTGTATACTATTATAAATTTTTTTCAAAACACTTTTATACTGACTTCATGGAATGGAATAACATTATTTATTATATGGCTTATGTTTCCTGTCTGTCTCATTTGATCTTCAAAACTACCTTATATCAGAGCTGACTTGCTTTAAGAAAACTTACTCTCAAAGAATCAATTTTCAATCTAAGGTTGCACAAAGCTTCAGTGTGAAAGAATCCTGTAGTTCTTTGGATGCCCCTCATCCACTTATTTTTTATATCATCTGATTTCATATCTTCTACAAATTTGATAAACCTATCTGTGTATTTCTTTCTGAATCATTAGTAAAATTGTTTAGTATTAAGGGACATGTAAAGAAACCTTTTTCAAAATTGACGTGATCGAATATCAGCATCCTGGATACAGCTTTTCAGTTTCTTCTGAAGAGCTTTGCAATTAGTTATGAATCTCAGAAACCACTGTAACATATCTTTTATTTCTCCATCTTGCCATAAATCAGTGCTTCTTAATCAAGGGTGATTTTGCCTTGCAGCAAAAAATCTGGCATATCTGGAGTGCTATTTTTGGTCATCACAACTGGCGGATGCTGCGGCATCTAGTTGGTAGAGGCCAGAGTTGCTACTAAACATCCTACGGTGCACTGGAGAGCCCCCTACAACAATTCTTTGGCTCAAGATGTCAGTAATGCAGAGGTTAAAAACCCTGCCATAGCCTATCGGAAGACAATTTGGTAGATGCTTTGTTACAGTCCAGACATCCCTGTTTCTAATATTCATCTCATCTACTAGTCCTAAAGAATAAATGATGGCTCAGTCCAGCATAGTTTAATCTCAGTGAATCTCTGTCTGCTTCTGTTAAATACTCTCTTTTTGGTTTTTGTTTGTTTGTTTTTTATTTTAATTTTTTATTGAAGTATAGTTGATTTAGAATGTTAATTTCTGCTATACAGAAAAGTAATTCAGTTATACATATATGTACATTCTTTTTCATATTCTTTTCCATTATGGTTTATCACAGGATACTGAATATAGCTTACTGTGCTATACAGTAGGACCTTGTTGTTTATCTATTCTATATATAATAGTTTGCATCTGCTAACCCCAAACTCCCGCTCCATCCCTCCCTCACCCCCCTCCCCCTTGGCAACAACAAGTCTGTTCTCTATGTCTGTGAGTCTGTTTCTGTTTTGTAGATGAGTTCATTAGTGTCATTTTAGATTCCACATGTAAGTGGTATCATATGGTATTCGTCTTTCTCTTTCTGACTTCAGTTAGTATGATAATCTCTAGTTGCATCCATGTTGCTGCAAATGGCATTATTTCATTCTTTTTTATGGCTGAGTAGTATTCCATTGTGTATATGTACCACATCTTTATCCATTCATCTGTCGATGGACATTTAGGTTGTTTCCATGTCTTGGCTGTTGTGAATAGTGCTGCTGTGAACACTGGGGTGCACATACCTTTTTGAATTATAGTTTTGTCCAGATATATGCCCAGTAGTGGGATTGCTGGTTCATACGGTAGTTCTATTTTTAGTTTTCTGAGGAACCTCTGTGCTGTTTTCCATAGTGGTTGCACCAACTTACATTCCCACCAATAGTGTAGAAGGGTTCCCTTTTCTCCACCCCCTCTTCAGCATTTGTTATTTGTTGACTTTTTAATGATGGCCATTCTAACTGGTGTGAGGTGATATCTCATTGTAGTTTTGATTTGCATTTCTCTAATAATTAGCCATGTTGAACATCTTTTCATGTGACTGTTGGCCATCTGTAAATACTTTCTTTTTGCCCTGCTCTTATATTGTTGTGTAGAACTGTAACCAAACCTTTCTCCTTCTATATTTCTGTAGTTGGGGATCTGCCTTTCTCTTTTCAACAATTAGGACTCCATTTCTCCTCTTGAATCTTTAGAGACTTCTTCCATTTTATATGATGATTCAAGGTCACTGATATCCTTTAGCAATTTCATTCCCAAATTCATTTTGACTAAAGCATCATTATAAGAGCTAGATGCTTTCTTGTAGTCTTTTTTCCCTAGTTTGCTCTTCAGTCCCCTTTCAGTAGTGCATATTATGAGACCTGAAAAAAAAATCAGTGGCATATGAAGAAGGAGAACTGAAAAGGACATAGTGAATAATGAAGCACTAGAGTATCTGGAATGATTATTGAGTGTCTGAAACATCTTTGAAAATGAACAGACTGTTGTTTTCTGGTGACACATATTTTGTTGTCAGGTACTTCTGAAAGTATGAGAGATACAGGATCGTATTCGAGAATGCTAAGGAAGTAGGATTATGTTATGAAAATGTCATTAAGCACTGATAAAACAATATACAGGTGATTTATACTTGGTCTTAGCATAGAAACCAGCGTTGTTATGTCCTCTCGTGTGCGGGGAAGTGGAATGTGAATGGAAGTGGTGAATCGCATTGCTGAACCACTCCCTTAACTCTTCCGGTCAGTCGAGTTTTCCTTCTGTTGCCTGTTTCATGCTTTAGAGTTGTAAGAAGCTCTGGATAATGTACCTCTGGCTAGTTGTCTAAGCCCTCCCTCCCCTAACCCTGAACCTCCTTTTTCTTTTCCTGTGAGATGCAGTGGAGATGGAAGAATGAGGTGAGTAAGTAGTAAAATGTTCCACTTTCTTCTCCTGCATTGTTTTCTTAGTAATTGAAACCAGCTGTGACTTTCCATGGCCTGTTCTTCCTGCTCTGGGGAGGACTCTATATGGTACATAACATCACAGCACAAGCCAGTACTTTTTTCTCTTAATGATAAATATCATTACTTAGCTACCTCACTAGACCTCATGAATTATTAAGTAATTTTATTCTTAAAATATAACTGACTCCATTTGATTCTAAGAGGATTTATTAGTGAAGAATCATGATATCTCTAAATTTCTTGATTAAGGATGAGCAGTCTCAGTTTTATTTCATTATACTGAAATATATCTGATTCACCACATAAATCATTCAGTAATTCACCCCAGAATGTCCGATTCTCACACCCCATAAGCGGTGCAAAGATGATATGTGTAGTTTCTTTTCCAACCACTTAATTAACAAATATTTATTGAAGACTTGGAATATGCATGAACCTTTCTCTATGTCCACAACCAAAATGACAGTTTGGATTTTTGACTCAAGGAAGTATTGAAAAGGAACTTAGTAGAAAAAGGCTCTAAAGACTCAGATTCCCTTTTTAGTTTTTGACTTGTTGCAAAATAAATTATTTTTAATCTCTGTAACCAGATTCTCTAGGATGGTCTCCATTAATTTGGTTTCTGTGTATTTCACACTGAGGGAAAAAAATCAGGATCCCAAACTCTCAGCAGTAGGAACTTCAGAATTAGATTTTTTTAGAGAGCTGCACATTATTTTCTTGCTCTTTCATTTGTTATCCTTTTAAATAAATGAATGTATCTTACTCAGAGTGGCAAAGCAATCTTCTCTTCCAGGCAATTCCTCTGCTGTATGTTGGATAATGCTAGTTTACGTGGTGATTCTTACCACATTTGAGGTTATGTTGTATATAAATAAAAATAAATGGTGTTTTTATAAGGAGTCAGATATCCTGGGGGGAGGTTCTAAGTGTTCCGTTGCCCATGATTTTCAACTAGGTCACAGAAATTTGACTTAGATCTATTTATCATTATTTTAAGTTAATGCGAAGAAGAGAACACAGTTTTGCCTTTGGCTTCTGACAAGGCAGAACAAATTTAGGCTTATTAGAAAACAAGAACAAATGTTAAAAAAGAAAAACAACCATAACTTTATTTGGGATGCTTCATGTCTACACACTGTGTAGAATCGTAAAATATTTATTTTACATAAGGATGGTCACAGCCTTATAGTTACAGGTCTATGTAACTATAAGGACTGTGGAGAAGTTCACAAATCACAGGGCACTAAATAAGCATTAAATCAAGCAAGTCAATATTTTGTTTCCTTTTTGCATAACTGTATTTCACTAGAATTGCTCCTGTTTTCCAAGGGGACTTGGAGAACCATTTATTTTGTGGTTAATAGAGAACAAAGGACCTTGTATACAATTTTTGCTCAGTACAGTGAAAACATACTTGAAATTTCATGCAGAATATTTCCATATTTTTTCTTGAAAATTACATTTTTACTCAGTATTTATGAAAATGTTTATAAAATTATGTCTGTGTTTAGATGTAGTATATTTTTGGGATCTGTAGCTTGAAGACATTGTTAACTTTAAACCCATTGTAAAAAGATCTCTAGTAGAGAAGGCTATGGAAAGAAGCTCTCTTTTAGGAGTGATGTTTAAGGCTAACCTAAAGAACAAAGTGATGCATTTTTGGTTTTTTGCCAGCTTAATTTTACTGTTTTCATAATTTTTTTTTGAGCTTTGAAATTTGGGCTTAATTTTTTATGACTGCATGAATTCATTGTATGGCTAGATCACAATGTATATAGCTCTTCCACTTTTAATTATTTTTGTTGCCTATATTTTTAATGTTTTTAGTAGTGTGATGAATATATTTGTATATAAATGTTTGTCAGCACCTCTCATTATCTCTAAGAATTACTATGCTAAAGGTTATGAACTTCTTTAAGGTTCTAGATATATTTTGCCCAGTTGCTTTCTAGAGAAGTCATACTGTTGGGTTGACCAAAAAGTTCGTTCAGGTTTTTCATAAGATGTTACGGAAAAACCCAAACAAACTGTTTTGGCTAACCCAGTAGTTTACACTTTCATAGTTAGTGTTTATATTAGTACAGACTTATCACATTCTCACCAGTATTGAGTATAGTAGCTACAAAATCTATGTGACTATCCACAGATTTTTCACAATTATAGAAGGGAAAATCTTAAAAGAGTTTGTCTGGTCCAACATTTTGCAGAGGACAACGAATCCCAGATAATTAATTAAAATAACAATAGAAAGCTGAAGTCAGGTTAGCATTTTAGTTTTCTGGACTTCTGGTTCAGTATTGTTTTCACCAGAGAATACTGCTTTATTGTTTATTGAATGTTTATTATAACATGGCGAGGTACTATACTGGGCACTTTGATTTTTAAAAATCTAATCTTTCCAATAACCCAAATGGTGAGTGGTTTGAAACTTTACCATTTGTAGGGAAGAGGAGCTAAAGAAGAGAACGAAGGCAGTCTTCAAACACTGAAGATGAAAAAAGATTAATTGAAAATAGGTGGAATTCACAGGGAAGTGTTTTGGCTTAATGTAAGGAAGAACTTTTCTAAAGAATACAGTAGTGCTGTTCACCAAAGAAAGAGGAGGTCACGTTGAATTACACCGCTCCATTTTGAAAGTATTTAAGCCCAGTCTGCATTTGCCAGGAATGTGGAAAATGGAATCCATGTATGGAATAAGAGAACTAGTTGACTAAAGATAATGCATTATAAAGAATGTGGTAGAGTACCTGGCATGGAGTTTAATGCTCAATAATGATAACTATTATAAACTAATTATATCATAAATTAGATAAAAAGATACCATGAAGCCCCTGAAGCTAGTGACAGAATAAGCAGAGATGCTAATGAATAATGAAATAAGTAAGCAAAGAAAAATGGAGAGGAGGGAGAAACTAAAGCCAAACCTCTTCTGTCTCAGAAAGCCAAGGGGACGGAGAGTTTCTGGGAGATAGTCAATTTGTTGTAAAATATTAGATGTAGGTTAAAAAGAAAGAGAAGTGTAATATACAGATAAAAAAGATACGATGAAAGAAATGAAAAATCACCCACAATCCCCTATCCAGAGATAAAAGTTGAAAACATTTTATTCTTTTCAGATCTTCGAACATGAATTTAAAAGCATATCTATAAATATATAGATGGGTAGATTTAGATATATCACTAAACATCTTGTAATATCTCTTTTATCGTTTAATACACATATGAATATCTTGATGTCAGTAAATATGGATATGCATTATAATTTTCTGTTGCTGCATAATTCATTACATGGTTGAACATAATAGTAGGTATTCAGGTTATTTGTTTTCTCACTTTATAAACAATGTTCACTTATCTCTATCTTTGGTGCAACTGTCATAGTTGAGGCTGTCTTTTTTGCCTAAACTGTATTAGTCCCTTAATTTTTCCTTCATCTTTTCTTGCCCTCTTGCAGTCTGTTATCCATACTTTTATTTTTTTTATTTTATTTTTTTGTTTGTTTTTTGCGGTACGTGGGCCTCTCACTGTTGTGGCCTCTCCCGTTGCGGAGCACAGACTCCGGATGCGCAGGCTCAGTGGCCATGGCTCACAGGCCCAGCCGCTCCGCGGCATGTGGGATCTTCCCGGACCGGGGCACGAACCCGTGTCCCCTGCATTGGCAGGCGGACTCTCAACCACTGCGCCACCAGGGAAGCCCTCCATACTTTTGAATGGACAAATGCCATGATAAGCATTTTTGTACATATATCTTTGTGTACGTGTTCATTTGTTTTGTTTGTTTTTTTTTGGCCTCGGTGTGCAGCATGTGGGATCTTCGTTCCCAGACCAGGGATCGAACCTTTGCCCCCTGCAGTGGAAGCGTGGGGTCTTACCCACTGGACCACCATGGAAGTCCCTGTTTTTATTTATTTATTTTAAATTTTATTTAGTTAACTTATTTATTTTTGGCTGCGTTGGGTCTTCGTTGCGGTGCGCGGGCTTCTCATTGCGGTGGCTTCTCTTTTTGCAGAGCCCAGGCTCTAAGCCCGTGGGCTTCAGTAGCTGTGGCTCGTGGGGTCTAGAGTGCAGGCTCATTAGTTGTGGCACACGGGCTTAGTTGCCCTGCTGCATGTGGGATCTTCCGGGACCAGGGCTCGAACCCGTGGCCCTGCATTGGCAGGTGGATTCCTAACCACTGCGCCACCAGGGAAGACCCCCTGTTTTGTTTTTAGACTAGTTAGTTAGAAGTGGAATTGCTGGGACTTTCCTGGTGGTCCAGTGGGTAAGACTGTGCTTCCAATGCAGGGGGCCCAGGTTGGATCCCTGGTCAAGGAGCTAGATGCCACATGCATACTGCAACTAAAGATCCCGTGTGCCGCCATGAAGATCCTGCGTGCAGCGACTAAGACCCGGTGCGGCCAAAATTTAAAAAAATTAAAAAAAGAAGTGGAATTGCTGGGTCCAACTAATGGGTATGCATATGTGAGGTTTTGATACATGTTGCAAGATTGCCCCCCATAAAGATTTCTTTAATTTACTATTTAAAAATACTATTGCCTATTGCGTATGTAAAGGTCCCATTTCCCTACACCCTTGCCAACAGTCTTTTTAATCTGATAGTCTTAGAAATTCTTGATCTCACTAGATTTCATGCTCATCTGTTACCTGTGAATATTTATGAGATTGCTGGAGAAAGCGTTAAGCTAGGGGTTGCAAATATCTACAATACCATTGTTTCCCTTTCTGAGTCTATACCAGATATCAGTGATTGATCTTGTTTGAGTTAATTGCTTAAGGACAGTTACAATATTTTATATACTAAGGAAGTTCTTGAGTGTAGGGGAAGAACTATAACAGAAAAACATAGTGGTTGACTTGGTCTGTTCAGTTCTGGGATTTTCTGTCATACTGCTTGTACACGTGGCTAGGGGTAGTGGAAATGGATTGTTACTGCTTTGGGCATTTTTAAAGTGAGGGAGAAACTAGTAGAAGACTGTCATTTTGCAGATACAATTTAATTTTGTCCTTTCTCCATTAAGGAAATCCTTCCTTCCCAGAAGTACAGTTGTTGAATTCAAAAAAAACCAAGTAAAAATTATAAAATTTAATAAGCTCTCGATAAGATTGGAAGTCTTGTCTTGTATACACTAGATATGCTTTTAACTTTGCACTTACTGCCTAAGGAGATATATTGGATATCTATACTTAGGAGGTTCCAGTTTTGTGGCTTTCTTATTTTATTTTATTTTTATTAAAGCCAGGATATCAGCAATGTTATTATTATTTGTTAAAATAAATTTATTTATTTATTTATTTTTGGCTCCATTGGGTCTTCGTTGCTGCACGTGGGCTTTCTCTATTTGCGGCGAGCGGGGGCTACTCTTCACTGCGGTGCGCGGGCTTCTCATTGCAGTGGCTTCTCTTATTGCGGAGCATGAGCTCTAGGTGCGCGGGCTTCAGTAGTTGTGGCTCACGGGCTCTAGAGCACAGGCTTAGTAGTTGTAGCGCACAGACTTAGTAGCTCCGTGGCATGTGGGATCTTCCCAGACCAGGGATTGAACCTGTGTCCCCTACATTGGCAGGAGGATTCTTAACCAGTGCGCCACCAGGGAAGTCCCAGCAATGTTAATTTTGTTTTGAATCTTCTTTTAAGGACATTTCATATAATTTGTTTTGACTGCTAAGGTAGAATAGTTTGTTGTTGAATGCTACTGGTTTGGTTATGCTACAGCTTAACTGTGTCTAGGGATTTAAAATAGACAAACCTTAAATTATAAAAAATTGGATTTCAGTAATATAACAATTCATCATGTTGTTATCTTAGAGAAGAGGGAAGGAGTTTCAGATTATGTTCTCAGTGGTTACTAGGACTGTTATGAGTGATTTGCATGGCTATTGTACCTAAGTGGAATGGGGATAATGTCTCCTAGCCTTTGCAGAACCATCTGAAGCAGATGGCAGAGGCAGAGAAGGACTCGTCATGTAGGAAGAACAGATATATGAGTGACTAAACTTAGTCTGTTGACTCTTGTCAATACATGGATTGAAATCTGGTACGTGTATCAAGCCTTGGATGTGCTTAGAAAGATTGATGAATGAATTTTTAGTTTAATCTTGAAGGTAGATTGGCTATAGTTGAAGATAAGAAAACAAGTATGCTTTAACTAAAATCTTTGGTTGCAGGTTAAGAAGAAAACCTAGCTTGTTGTAAGCAAAATGGAATTTATTAGAAGGCCATTGCTGAATGTCATTGAATGCAAAAATAAACCTTTAGCACCTTAGTTTTTTTTTGTTTGTTTGTTTTTTTGGGTTTTTTTGCAGTACGCGGGCCTCTTACTGCCGTGGCCTCTCCTGTTGCGGAGCATAGGCTCCGGACGCGCAGGCTCAGCGGCCCTGGCTCACGGGCCCAGCCGCTCCGCGGCATGTGGGATCTTCCCAGACCGGGAAATGAACCCGCGTCCCCTGCATCGGCAGGCAGACTCTCAACCACTGCGCCACCAGGGAAGCCCCAGCACCTTAGTTTAAACACATTAGTTCAGCAAACTGATCAAGGGTAAGATTCACCCCACCTTGTTCAGGTGCTCACTCCTGGTCCAGTTTGTGATGGCAAGGAATATGGAACCATCTAATAAATATATCTGTGGTTACTGGAGGCCCTTGGAGGGTGGAGTGGGGTGTAAGTCCTTAGGGAAAGTAGGCTTATAGTGAACTGTATGGACATCCTCAGAGGTGTCTACTCTGCTCCTGCTTTAAATAATGGATTACTTTTTACATTTAGTACTCAGAAACCTGTAAGTTATTTATGCTTTGTAAAGTTTATAGTTTAATTTTAATATAAATATAATAATTAGAGAGTAAGGCTAAATCCTTTTTGATTTTTACATATCTTGGATACTTTTTTGTTTGAGATGGCAGCACCTAGGAACAGCACAGTGCTTGGCACGTATGACCCTTAGCAAACACTAGTAGTTGAATGAGTACTTGAGAGGAGGTAAGACCCATTCATGTGTGGCCTTGAACACCAAACTTATAAAGTGAACCCTCCCTCCCCCACATTGACCTGACCTAGTCTTCACGGCTGCCTTTTAGATTTTTCTTTTTATTGGATTTCTTTTGTTATTAGGCCAAAGTAAAAAGCTTTTTATCTTGTGAATCATTGAATCAAACAAAAAAGTTTACTGAGGCCCTTTTGAGGTACATTTTTGGGGTCTTTAATTATCTATGCATTGTCATGAATGCTTAGAAAGACTTTTTTTTTTTTTTTTTTTTTTTTTTTTTTGTGGTACACAGGCCTCTCACAGGTGTGGCCTCTCCCGTTGCGGAGCACAGGCTCCGGACGCGCAGGCTCAGCGGCCATGGCTCACGGGCCCAGCCGCTCTGCGGCATGTGGGATCTTCCCGGACCAGGGCACAAACCTGTGTCCCCTGCATCGGCAGGCGGACTCTCAACCACTGCGCCACCAGGGAAGCCCTAGAAAGACTTTTAAAACCAGATGTTCAATGGAAACTTTCTGGAAAGAAAATGTTACAAGACAAAGTGTTTATACAGTCTTCAATGAATGGTTAGATATTACTAGATACTCCACCTTTGATGTATAGCTAGACTCTGACAACTTCGTAACACCTCTGCAAATACCACCCTAGTCCGAGGCTTCAGCATTTCTTCTGGAACTGTGTAGAATATCTTCTTAAATGGTCTCCCTGCATTTGCTTTTATCCCTTGACAGTGTGTTCTCCAAAGGACGTGACTTAAGTTGGATTACGCACAACTCTGCTGAAAATTCTCTGGTGGATTCCCATTCTAAAATAAAACCTAAAATTCCTTCTGTGATCTACAGAGTTCTATGGGATTTGGCCTCTACCTCTCTCACCTTAACTCTTGTGGTGTACCCCCTTCATTCAGCTGCAGTCACAGGGACCTCCAAGCACACTCAGTTTAAGGCTTCTGCACTTGTAGTTTTCATTGCCTGAACATTCTTGCCTGAGGTAACTTCATTTCAGGGCTCTGTTCAAATGTGGCTTATCAAAGAAGCTTTCCCTGACTACCCTATCTAAAAGAGCACCCTTCATCACTCTCTAATTCTTTCATTCTGTCTTACTTTTTTTTTTTTTTTTTCGGTACTCGGGCCTCTCACTGCTGTGGCCTCTCCCGTTGCGGAGCACAGGCTCCGGACACGCAGGCTCAGTGGCCGTGGCTCATGGGCCCAGCCGCTCTGCGGCATGTGGGATCTTCCCGGACTGGGGCACAAACCCGTGTCCGCTGCATCGGCAGGCGGACTCTCAACCACTGCGTCACCAGGGAAGCCCCTGTCTTACTTTTCTTCATAGCACGTATAACTTGACAGTATAGGTTTATTTATTTCTGTGTCTGTTTCCTCTTCTAGGTTCCAAGCTCCATGACGGGAGGGATTTTGTCTTTTTTATTTGCTGCTGTATCCTCAGTGCCTAGCACATAATGGATGCTCAGTAATTATTTGTTGAATACATGAGTAAATATACATGTTTGTGTACTCTGGGTAGTAATTGGGGGAGATGGTGTATTACAGACCTGGCACTGGTAAATGTGAGGATAACTGTTGAATTTAGGAGATAGGAAGAAAAGAAAATCATTAGCATCCCATAGCACTTGTATATTTTTTATAAAGTTGGTGGAAGTGGTTGCTTTTGTAATCAGAATTGATATTTTATCAAGCCATATTTGGTCATATTTCATTTAAGATGAAGAAGATGACTTTGTGTGTAAGAAGGCAGCCTCTAAATCAAAAGAGAATGGAGGATCTCCAAATAGTTATCTTGGAGCATCAAACATGAAAAAGAATGAAGAAAACACTAAGACACTAAACACTAAGAATAAGCCTTTGTCACCAATGAAGCTTACCCCCACATCAGTGCTTGATTATTTTGGAACTGCAAGTGTCCAAAGATCGGCTAAGAAGATGGTGGCAAGCAAAAGAAAAGAGGTGAGTGTTCTACAGGCAAGCAAGAATGTTCAGGATTTGTACCCGTTCAGTTATTAATAAGAGGTGAAATTGGATTTTATGAATAGACCAACATTTTATTGATGAAAATAATTTTCCTATGATTATGGGTAAAATGTAATTGCTATTATGTTGGAGGACGACCAAGTTAGAATATCACACATTTAAGTTTTTGATATTTGAAAGTGAGAAAAGATCATTTAAATCATAAGAATAAATTGTGATTCTTAGAATTTAAATACTCGAATGCAAACTCATTTTACTCTTGACCTCAGACAATATAATTGTTCCCAAATGAGGTCATGAACACATAACTTAGAATAGAGCCTCCCTATGCTATACTTGTGATCTACTCTATTTTGGCTGATGTTGGATTCATCTTTTCCTGGACATTTAGGAAACAAATACAGATAAGTTAGTGAAAGTAGTTCCCTGCGTGGAAGCCTGCCGAGCAGTGTGTGTGTTGATTTCATCAGTACCTCCATTAGAGGTAATCTTTCTCATGTGTTGGTGTGCCAATTTTCTGGACTACTTCTGAAGCGAAGACATTAGTCTCTAGGGTTTTTTTTGGGTACTTCTTTTGAACATTTCAATAGAATTCATTGAGAATCATCTGTCTGTAGCATATTTGCTTGTTAAGAAATTGGGTGTGGTCACGGAGTAGCCATGAACATAATTTTTTGGCTGGTGTGCATTGAGTCTATTTCATAACTGATACATTTATCTCTCATTGGTGTATTTATTTAGCTACAGTTAAGAAAAAGCACCTTACTTTGAACTTAAGGTTTGTGCTGATCTTGCTTGATTTTCCTTGAAATATAGCCTTCACAGAATGCAGATGATTCCAGATTAAATGATGAAGCCATCGCCAAGCAATTGCAACTTGATGAAGATGCAGAGGTATTAGCATTTTCTTTAGATATCATTAGCACCTTGATGTTGTCACTTGCTATTTAGTCTACCCAGGCAGGCAATTAAGATAGTTCTAGTTTCATTTTGGATTGAGCCTCATTGTAAGAGTTATGTGTAAAATAAGTTAAAATCTAATACTATATGCAAATCTAAGTTTATATAAAAGATAAATGATGAGAGCAGGGGATAACTAAAGATTTATTATTAGATTTCTTTGAATGGAAGCCTCCTTTAGAATAGTTAAAATAATTTAACTTGGTCATATCTCTTCTCTTTCCCCTCTGGGCAATCTCATCTACTCCTCTGGCTTTAAGTACTATGCATATGCTGGTGATCTCTAAATCTATCTTCAGTTCAGAGTGCCCTTTGTAGTGAACCTGTTATATTCATTCAGTAAGTATTTATCGAGCACTTACTGAGTGCGTGGCACACTTCTAGGTGTTAAGGATACTGAAATTAAAAAAAAAAAAGTCAGATCATTATAAATGCCACGAGGAAAAGTAAAGGAATAGATGTTTGGTGTGATCAGTGGGGTTATGAGTGTTCTATTTGAAACACAGGGGTTAGGAAAACCCCTCTGAGGAAGTGACATTGGGGCACATAATTCATGATAATGGTGAGCCATGGGGCTTCCTTCTACCTGGAGGAAGGTTTCCTCTAAACATAGAGAATAGCAGGTGTAAGCATCCTGAGGTAGAAATGTTTGAGTTTGATGAGTTTGGAAGAAATGGCCAGCAGCAAATCCTGTTATGTCATGACTGGTCTTTGGTACCTACCAGAAGGACTTGGGATGGTAAGGAGTTCGGTTTTTAGTCTCTGTGAGATGAGAAGCCATTGGAGTATTGAATAGAGAAATGACATGACTTTTGATGGCTCTTAAAAGAAAATTATTCTGGCTGCTGTGAAGCTAAAGAAACCACGGTGGGCAAGAACAAAAGCAGATCATTTTGGAGACTGTTAGGGTAGGGAAGGTGAGAGAAGATGTTGGCTTGTACCAGGATGGGGGTAATGGAAGAGGTAGTGAGAAGTGGTCATCATCTGTTTATGCTTTGAAGGTGCAACCTTCAAGTTGTTGCAGATAGACTGGACGTAAGGTATGAGGGAAAGAGAAGATTCAAAGGTGACTCCATGTTTTTCGGCTTGAGCAGCTGGGTGAATGGTGATATCACTTTTTTTTTTTTTTTTTTTTTTTTTTTTTTTGCGGTACGCGGGCCTCTCACTGCTGTGGCCTCTCCCGTTGCGGAGCACAGGCTCTGGACACGCAGGCTCAGTGGCCATGGTTCACGGGCCCAGCCGCTCCACGGCATGTGGGATCCTCCCGGACCGGGACACGAACCCGCGTCCCCCGCATCGGCAGGCGGACTCTCAACCACTGCGCCACCAGCTAAGCCTTGGTGATATCATTTATTAAGACTGGAACACTGATACAGGAAAATCAAGAATTCTGTTTCGCACATAAGTTTGAGATGCCTAATAGGCTTCCAAATGGATATGCAGAGTGGGTAGTTCGGTAGAGGAATCTGGAGCTCAGGGGAGAGGTCTAAACTGAAGATGTTTATTTGGGATCATTAACATTTGAATGGTATTAAAACCAGTGTAACTAGATGAGATCATGGGGAGAGAATGTAAACAGAAAAGAAGTCTCAGGATTGAGCTCTGGGGCACTGTTAACAATGAGAGGTCAGGAAGAGAAGGATGATCCAGCAGAGGAGATTTAAAGAAAGTGGCTAGTGAAGTAGGACAATCAGGAAGGCTTGGTATTTTATGTAAGCCAAGTGAAGAAGGTATTTCAAGGGGGAGTGTTGTCTTTGTCAGAGGCTTTAGACCTTGGTACCTGCTGTTTGAACCTCCTTCCTGTTTATTAGCTTAAGTGTCACTTTCTCATATTCCCTAAACTATGTTAGAAATCCCTTCTCTATGCCCTGTAGCTACTATTAACGTTTATTTGTGTCTTCTTAAATTGCTCTTTCAGTGTCTTCCTGTATGTAGACTTTAAACTCCTACATACCAGGGCTGTTTATGTCTCAACTGTTGTGACATCATTGTTCATCTTAGTGCTTGGCATAGAAGAGGCTCTTTTTTTTTTTTTTTAAATGTCTTTATTGGAGTATAATTGCTTTACAATGGTGTGTTAGTTTCTGCTTTATAGCAAAGTGATTCAGCTATACATATACAAAGAAGAGGCTCTTGATAACAATTGTTTTGAGAGAACAGTATTCTAGTCTTCTGAAATATACTGACTGTTCACGTTTTATTAATTTGGCAGTTTATAGTTTGTGTTTTCAAAATCTTTTTCCATCTTATTGACGACACTGAATTTTATAAACTACATACAGATATCCACATGACTCAGGGTAGGACAGATGGCCTAGGTAAAATCATGAAGTGATTTTTTTAGGGACCTGACTTCTTATCTGTCTGAAATACTGGAGGCTTACCCTGTCTTTTCCAAACCAGGTGTGGCAGTTTGTATCACAATCCTCTGTTTTCCCATTTCTATCACATTCTTTCAGAATCCTGTTTGGGTCCTGTTTCTCATATATAATGAGAAATACATTCTACTTCCACACGTTCTCTTCTGGAAGAGCTCCATTTTACTGAAAGTAAAAATATTTGGAAATAACAGCGAGGTGAATGTCTGCGTGTTACATTAGCATTTTAGGAAAACTTCTGATATAATGACTTAAATTTTCAAAAGTCAGGACAGATAAATTACTACTGTGTTGTACCCCTGAAACTAATATACTATTGTTAAGTCTACTGTACTTCAATTTAAAAATATATCAGAACAGATACATTTGAATTAGTAATTGAAAATAGAAGTTTGATGATATTAGTGATAGTTGCATTAGGTATGTATCTTACTGTGTGTGCAAAGAAGGTATATAATTTTCTTGGTTTATAGATTCATTTCTTTGTGTGCCCTCCACATCCCCCACAAGGCTATTGTTTTTCTGTTAGAATAGTGATTCTCTCCTGAACTCTTTTTAGAGTTTAAAATAAATAGAGATGAGAGATCTGTAAGTGTTGCATTGGGACCATTAAGAAAAAGCTAAAGACTTGGAACTTTATGCTCAATTTATCTATCAGGCCTGCAAAACTAGAAATATATGTTCTGCAGTCTAATTTGGCTTCACGAAACAAACTTGTGATACTCAGCTATTAAGTGAAAAAATGTCCTAGCTACTTTCTGGAAAATGTTTTTCCAGTTTCTTTTAATCATGAACCACACATTTTAAAACTTTTCATTTACAAAAAGAAAAAAAGCAGCTCACTGTGTTGACACTTTTTACAGCTAGAGAGACAACTGCATGAAGATGAAGAGTTTGCCAGAACATTAGCCATGTTGGATGAAGAACCCAAGACCAAAAAGGTGGTGTTTTACCAGGCTGTTTGCACTCTGAATATACAGTACAGATCAGTGTGCCCTTTCAGACCTGTGTAGTCTAGGCTCTGGAGATATAACCATGAATAACTCTGCTAGAGAGAAGCTAAATTATTTTCATTTATAAAAATGTTTTTGGAGAAGCTCATTGAGAAACTTCTTCTTCCTTAAGGAAGATTGATAGAGCCAAAGCCAACCAAAACCCTTCTTCACAAAACAAGTTGTAACTTTTACTTACTGTCTGTCACAAAGGGGCTCTCATGTACTTGTTCAGAGAATAACATTTATAAAGATTCCAATGGAATCTAAAGTTTAATAACTTTAATATTACTGTCTTTTTAAAAACATAATTTTGCTGTTTCTAGTTAGCTAACTTTAAGATCTGTATTAGGACAGTCTCAAAAAATAATGAGTGTATTTTTGGGAATCTCTAAAAGCATCAAGATTTTTTTCTTTAAGCACTTGATCTCCAAATAATTAGCCTTATTTCTGTTGAATCACATTCTGTTAATATTGTCATTATCAATACCTGACTAAAAGATTTTACAGCAGGCAGGTATAACACAATAGGGTATGGTGGGGACTCTGT
Organism: Neophocaena asiaeorientalis asiaeorientalis; assembly: GCF_003031525.2. Classification (NCBI taxonomy): domain Eukaryota; kingdom Metazoa; phylum Chordata; class Mammalia; order Artiodactyla; family Phocoenidae; genus Neophocaena; species Neophocaena asiaeorientalis. The sequence continues at coordinate 6,764,685 of NW_020175670.1, forward strand.
CATTTGAAATGCCTTACTTCATCTAAAGGCATTTAAATTAGAATTATTTAAAAAATATGCTGTGTCATGCACCCCAGTTTGTGACCTCTTTGTAAAATGGAGAGTTTTGAAGGAGCAGTGAAGAGAATGGACGTTTTTTTCTCTTGAGAAAATACTCTTTATTTTTCTTTTGATCTTTAGATTGTTTTTAATTTACTCTTTTACGTTTAGATTTTAGTTTTTAACTGCATAATGCTAACAATTTGAGAATGGAGATGAAACCAGCAGAAACAAGGCTTTCATTTTCAGACTCACAAGTGGGGAACAACTGGCATAATTTTTTATAGATGTATTTTTTATACCCTTTCATCTGTTTCCTCATCTGTAAAATTAAAAGTACTAAAACATGTTTCATTTGCCCCAGAAATTTTGTGTATAAATGAATGAACATTTATTGTATTGTTCCTCTACTTTGGAAGATGACCCTTAAGTTTGGTTGATTTTAACAACGTATTTTGTGGTAATAGTTTTCCTGTTATTTGTCACATTTGACACTTTTTACGTTTTCTTAGGCTCAAAAGGACCCAGGAGAGAGAGAGACGTTTTCATCTGTGCAAGCCAGTTTATGTAAAGCAGAAAAACCTAAATATCCTCATAAAGGTAAAACTAGCAGAAAAAAGTAAGCTGGAACATTGATCTTTATCGAAGAAAATTCATGTAATCATTTTTAAACGTTCTGTTGAGTAATTGCCTGGTATTCTTAGATAGATACTTCATAGGAGTACTGGAGCGTGTTCTACTTAGATACCTGGATAAGCTGTTTGGATATTTGTTGGTGTAGAATGCCTGTCTGCTCTGATTGCGAGAAATGTATCATAGCTCTTGGCTTCATGTTTATTTCCAAGTGTAGTGCAGCTGTGTGGACTTCAATACATGAAGACAAAAGCCTAGATGTTTCAGGCTCATAGAGTTGGCTCATAGTTATCCAGGTCATCTGAAGCTCTTCTGCTGGTTGTCTGTAGGTTTTCGTTTTTTTTTTTAGTGGTCCTGATATCTAACCATCTGTTAATATAGATGGGCTTAATCTTATAAGTATATTTGTTCATATAATTTTAGTCTTGAAATCCCAAGATTCTTTCAGACTTTATTACAAACAGAATTTTTTATGTGACATATTTTAATTAGCAACTTTTCTGTGTGAATTTCAGATCATTGACGTTTATCTGTGGAATAAAGTCCATGTTCTCAGATGTAGTTTACCATATTATTTCAATTAGTGAGTAATTTATATTGAAAAAGGCAGATCGCTTAATTTGAACTGGTTATACAAAGAAGTAATATACAGATGTTTAATTTTTTTTTTTTTTTGTGGTATGAGGGCCTCTCACTGTCGTGGCCTCTCCCGTTGCGGAGCACAGGCTCCAGACGCGCAGGCTCAGCGGCCATGGCTTACGGGCCCAGCTGCTCCGTGGTATGTGGGATTTTCCCGGACCGGGGTACGAACCCGTGTCCCCTGCATCTGCAGGCGGACCCCCAACCACTGCGCCACCAGGGAAGCCCCAAAGAACTAAAATCTTAATGTGCGTGTCATGAAGTCACCATATGACGTTGTGTCCTACTAAGATTATTCAGTTGAAAAATGAAAATATAATCTTGATATTGGGTATCATTTTCCAAAAACAACAATCATAATCTTTTCCTTCTTCCTAATAAAAACAGAACAATTTTCAGATGACAGGAAGAACTGCAGTCCTAAGAAGCAAACTAAATGTGGAAGTTCAAAAGAATCTCAGCAACATTCCAGGTCATCCACTCATAAAATAGGAGAAACTTCTTCTCCAAAAACCAGTTCCAAGCTGGCACCACTGAAAAAAAAAGAAGAAAGTTCTAATAAAGAAACAGAGCCTATGGCCTCAAAAAGAAAAGAAAATGCCATTGAGTTGAAAGAGACAAGAACTCCTAAGAAAATCAAAAGTTCTCCAGCTAAAAAAGAGGTATAAATTTTCTAAAAGCATATCATTTGGGGGCTGTGTGTTGATCTTGGTTTGATTGTTTTCAAGTTTTATTTCTAACTTTATAAGTCATTATAGTACTTTTTAAAAAAAAAAAAATTTATTTATTTATTTTTGGCTGCGTTGGGTCTTCGTTGCTGCACGCAGGCTTTCACTAGTTGTGGCGAGCAGGGGTTACTCTTCATTGCGGTGGCTTCTCTTGCTGCGGAGCACGGGCTCTAGGTGCACAGGCTTCAGTAGTTGTGGCACGTGGGCTCAGTAGTTGTGGCTCGTGGGCTCTAGAGCACAGGCTCAGTAGCTGTGGTGCACGGGCTTAGTTGCTCCACGGCATGTGGGATCTTCCCGGACCAGGGCTTGAACCCGTTTCCCCTGCATTGGCAGGCAGATTCTTAACCACTGTGCCACCCGGGAAGTCCCCCTTTTCGTTTTTTTTGCTTGGGGCTGACAACTTGGCTTATACACCCAATCTACCCTGAGGTACGTGCCTTTAGAGAGAGTCAAAAGGTTTGAGAAGGGCTGATGGCAGGGATGTTTATAAGCCAGGCACGTGTAAATTGGGGAGTACGTACTCTCTGTAGCTAAAATTGTTAATATCAGGACCAAACACTGAAGTGACTTAATGTTTATTTATTGATATGTATTTTTAATTTTACATTAAATTTGCATGACTTTATTCAATTTCCTCTCCCTCTCCCCAAAGTCTGTAAGTCCTGAAGATTCTGAAAAGAGACGAACTAATTATCAAGCTTATCGAAGCTACTTAAATCGAGAAGGTCCCAAAGCTCTGGGCTCCAAAGAGATACCAAAGGTAAGAGTACTGAGAGGATATGTCATGGCCTCTGGCCTGTGGGTCCATGTATGTATTTACTATGTTTACAGTAGCAGAGAATTAATAATTAAAAATGAACAGAAAAGCCTTAGTCACCATCTTTACGAATTAGGAGATAGGCTACGGCAGTCACAAGATTAATGCTCTTTGCCTTCATGGTGCTTATGGTCTAACTCAGGAAAGAGACATTAAGTAAATTATTATTTAATTATAATTGTGATATGTGCCATAAGGGAACAATCTGAGATTCTTTTAGGGGGTGTAACAGGAACCTGGCCCTAAGAGGAGTTGTAAGTGGGGGAAAAGTATGACCAGATTTGCATTTCAAGGAGATCATTCTGGCTGCTGAATATAGAGTGCAGTGGAGGGGGAGGAATAAATATAGGGAGATCAATTAGGGGAGATGGTGAGAAATAATAGTGACTTGTCTAGGCTAGTAGCAGTGAAAGGGCTGAGAAGTGAAGTAGCTTCAATGGAAGAGGCAAAATCTGTAGGACTTGGCTCTCTTTGGCGCATGTCTTTTGTATTATCAAGTTAAATTTCCAATCAAGAGATTATGTGCTATTGCCTTTAAGTTGCTCGCAGGTTGTTAGATTTACTATCATAGGGGAAACAGCCAGAGAGAAGGGCAGGAGCTCAAACATGTTTAGTTTTTTCAGAATTGAAACTTTCATTTTTTAACAATAGCAAGATATTCTGTAGGTACATTGCATCTGGTTGTTAAAGTGTTACAAGTTAACTAGTAGTTTAAATATTAAAAAAAAGAATAGTATGAATGGATAATTTTAATACACTTCCCTAACCACGTCGGACGTATATTTTTTATTGCTGGTTTTATAAGTTTATTAAATGTTAACCTACATAAGAATTTCTCAGGATTTAATTTGTTCCTGCTTATTTGCTGTAAATTTCTTGTAAATTTTTTCATGCTGAGATTATTTATGATGTCAAATGAGAAAAATCAACGTCCTGCAGCTTTGATGCCAAATATTTCTTTGGAAAGCTGCCATGTAATTTCCTCTCTGCTTGAACACTGGTTTTTAGGGAGCTGAAAATTGCTTGGAAGGCCTTACGTTTGTAATCACAGGAGTGCTGGAGTCAATTGAACGAGATGAGGCCAAGTCTCTAATTGAGCGTTATGGGGGAAAAGTAACAGGAAATGTCAGCAAGAAAACAAACTACCTTGTCATGGGTCGTGATAGTGGTCAGTCCAAGAGTGATAAGGTGGGTACTGCTGTGTTCTCAGCACAGTGAAGTAGGCTGCTTGCCTTGGCAGGCTCTTCATGTGACCATATGTAGTATAATGTCCTTTACACGGAGTGAGATGAAGGAAAAAAATGGAAAAGTAATTTCTTCACTACATTATTTCTTCTCCACAGAAATGTTGTTTGGCTTTGACCCTGGGATTTTGGTTTTCCAGTTGAAGGCACAGTTCCTATTTACTTGGCTTTCTTAGCGTACTATTCTAGTCAAAATCTTGTTTTGAAGATAGAAGCAAATGAAGTTTTCCTCTTTTTCTAGTCCTAAGTATACCTATATATGCTGCTGTGGACTCCATCTTAAGTTTTTTAACTGGAATATCTTTTTATTGGAAGGTCTGTTGGGTAGTATTGCATTTAGTTCCAAGTAATAGAATACCTTACTAACTGTGGTTTTGACAAATAGCTGCTTATTTCCTTACCTTATGAGAATTGCAGAGGCAGGCAGTTGCGGGGGATGGTTCAGCACCTCGGTGATGTAGCTAGACTTAGTGCCATCCTCCACTTCTGTCTTCATGCACGTTGCCTTGTGTTGCAAGGTAGCTGCCACTCTCAAGTTCACATATAAGGCAGGAAATAGGGAGCAGTGACAAGATGTTATACTAGCTGTGACTGACCTTATAAGAGTTTTCCTGGAAACACCTCTTACAGAATTCCACTTAAGTCTCATTGGCCGGAGCTGTCACATGGCCATTCACAGCTACACGAGAGGTTGGGGAGGATGAGGACTTTTCTGATTCTCAGACCAATCATAAGTCATCACTTGGAGATGGACACATTGGAGTTCTGTTAGCAGGGATAAAGTAGAGGAGAGTGTCTGCCAGCCGATATGGCTTTCACCCTAGTGGCTTTGACCTTTGTAGGGCAGAGGGAAAGGTAAAGCAGTCCACAGAAGTGGCAGTGTGATACCTCAGGTGCCAACCCACCACTCTTAGACGAGGTATCTGTTATTTTCTTTTTTTCTTTTTTTTTTTTTTTGCGGTATGCGGGCCTCTCACTGTTGTGGCCTCTCCCGTTGTGGAGCACAGGTGCCGGATGCACAGGCTCAGCGGCCATGGCTCACGGGCCCAGCCGCTCCGCGGCATGTGGGATCCTCCCGGACTGGGGCACGAACCCGCGCCCCCTGCATCGGCAGGCGGACTCTCAACCACTGTGCCACCAGGGAAGCCCTATTTTCTTTCTTTTTAATGATACTTTTTCATGAACATGGTTTTAGAAAATATTCCAGTGTTATCTAATTTACAAATGTGGTTTTTCACCTTCTGACAAGCCTGAGAATCATATTGTTTTTTACAGAAAGTAATGGTTTCAATGATTTGCATTTTTAATTAATAGGCAGCAGCCTTGGGAACAAAAATTATTGATGAAGATGGCCTATTGAATCTGATTCGAACTATGCCAGGCAAGAAGTCCAAGTATGAAATAGCAGCTGAAGCTGAGGTTTGTATACAATGAACTTGACTTATTTAAGTTGGTGTATAGCAACTTCCCTGTTTCATAGAGACATTTCTTGGGTGGATGCAGGTCTGTGGGCTAAAAAATTAACTTTTTCGTCTACCACAAATGAACTTACCTTATTTCCTTTTGAGTGGTGGACTGTGCTGTAGGCTGTCGTCTTTGACATGTTTCCTTACCTTTCTCAAAGGAGTATGAGGAGGGAGAGGGGACCTTGTATTGCACTTACCATATCTACTTAAACCATCCATATTTTCCATATTCTTGCAATAACATTGTGCAAAGGTTCTTGCTTAAGAGTTCTTGCTTAAGAGTTCTTTGAAGGATATACTATAGGTATCAGCATGGTAGTATTTTCATTTAGAACTATATTAGGACTTTTCCAGTTGTGACAGAAACCAAGCCGATATTAGCTTTAGCAAAAAGGGAAAAATTTTGACTCACATAACTAAACTCTGGGCAGTCAGATGTAGGAACTACTGCATGTACAGACTGCAGTGCTTTTAGGACCCTTTCAGTTTCTGTCTCTGTACTTCTCCTAGTGTTAGCTTTATTCATTTCCACTATATACAGGTCTTTTCCACGTGTAGAACACAGGGGTGCCAGCAGCCCAAGTTAAATGTCCCCAGCTCTGTCACCCAAGTGGTGAGGTGGTCTTCCAATTTATTCCAGTTAGAAAAATCTTGGGGAATGATTTGGATTAGCCCGTCATCAGTGTCCCCTAATGTTGACAGCTTACATAGCCGTAATACAGTTATCAGAACCAGGAGGTTAACATTGATGCCATGCTGTTAACTTCACAATTCCCCCCCGTTATCCTTAGGATCCCACACTGCACTGAGTTGTGTCTTCTTAGTCTCCTCCAATCTATGATAGTTCCTCAAGTCTTTCCTTGTCTTTTTATGACCTTGATTTGATGAGTACTAGTCAGTTGTTTTGTAGAATGTCTCTCTGTTTGGGTTGTTGATGTTTTCTCATGGTTAGATTGAGGTTATGCACTTTTGGCCAAGAAGACCACATAAGTGATACTCTGTCCTCCTCAGTGCATCGTATCAGCTGTGCATGATGTCGGTATGTCTTATTACTGGTGATGTTAACCTTTGTTACTTGGGTAAGATGATTTCTGCCTGGTTTTCCCACCAGTGAAGTGACAGTTTTTCCCCTTTGTAACTGATAAATATCTTGGGGAGATACTTTAATACCTTGTTGTTCCTCAAACATTCACCCACTAATTTTAGCACCCACTCACTGGTAAAGAGGCACTTTTTTTTTTTTAACATCTCTATTGGAGTATAATTGCTTTACAATGGTGTGTCAGTTTCTGCTTTATAACAAAGTGAATCAGTTATACATATACATATGTTCCCATATCTCTTCCCTCTTGTGTCTCCCTCCCTCTCCCCCCCCCTATCCCACCCCTCTACGCGGCCACAAAGCACCGAGCTGATCTCCCTGTGCTATGCGGCTGCTTCTCACTAGCTATCTATTTTACGTTTGGTAGTGTATATATGTCCATGCCACTCTCTCACTTTGTCACAGCTTACCCTTCCCCCTCCCCATATCCTCAAGTCCATTCTTTAGTAGGTCTGTGTCTTTATTCCCATCTTACCCCTAGGTTCTTCATGACCTTTTTTTTTTTTTTCTTAGATTCCATATATATGTGTTAGCGTATGGTATTTGTTTTTCTCTTTCTGACTTACTTCACTCTGTATGACAGATTCTAGGCCCATCCACCTCACTACAAATAAATCAATTTCATTTCTTTTTATGGCTGAGAAATATTCCATTGTGTATACGTGCCACATCTTCTTTATCCATTCATCTGTCGATGGACACCTAGCTTGTTTCCATATCCTGGCTATTGTAAATAGAGCTGCAATGAACATTGTGGTACATGACTCTTTTTGAATTATGGTTTTCTCAGGGTATATGCCCAGTAGTGGGATTGCTGGGTTGTATGGTAGTTCTATTTTTAGTTCTTTGAGGAACCTCCATACTGTTCTCCGTAGTGGCTGTATCAATTTACATTCCCACCAACAATGCAGAGGCACTTTTTTTTTTATTGAGACATTATTCACACATCATAAAATTCACCCTTTTAAAATGTACGTTAGTGGTTTTTAGTATATTCACAAGACTGTGCAGCTGTCACCACTGTCTATTCCAGAACATTTTCATCACTCCCCACAGAAGCGCTACACCCATTAGCAGTCACTCTTCATTCCCACCCCTGGCAACCACTACTCTACTTTCTGTCTATGGATTTGCCTGTTCTGGAAATTTTCTATAAAGGGAAACATGTAATATGTGGTCTTTTTTTCTGGCTTTTTTCACTTAGCATCGTGTTTTCAAGGTTCAGCTATGTTGAAGTATAAATCAGTGTTTCACTCCTTTTTATTGGTGATCAGTATTCCATTGTGTGGGTATACCACATTTTGTTTATTTGTTCATCTTTTGATGGCCATTTTGGGTCGTTTCCATTTTTTGGGCTATAAAATATAATTATTTGTATATATAAAATATAATAATGCTGCTATGAACATTTGTGTACGAGTTTTTGTGGAGAAATTAAATATTAACTAGTCAGAAAACAAATTCTTAATCCTTTGCCTTTTTTTATTTTTTATTTTTTGCGGTACGCGGGCCTCTCACTGTTGTGGCCTCTCCCGTTGCGGAGCACAGGCTCCGGACGCGCAGGCTCAGCGGCCATGGCTTACGGGCCCAGCCGCTCCGTGGCATGTGGGACCTTCCCGGACCGGGGCATGAACCCGTGTCCCCTGCATCGGCAGGCGGACTCTCAACCACTGCGCCACCAGGGAAGCCCCTTCACGTTTTTTTAAACTGATTTTATAATACTTATTACTTTCAAAAAACTAATATATTCTCATTTTTAAAATTGTATTTGGGTGCTTTTTGGTGTGCTGGTAATTTTTTTAAGGTTTGGAAGGTGGGGACTTCCACAAATAGCAGGGTCCATTGTGAAAAGAGACCCAGGTTGGGTAGCTCATTTGGATATCTTAGATTGCCCTCTAGAGTACATTTAGAAGGATAGAAATTCTCTATATCTCATCAGGTTTCTTTTTTCCTCCAATTTTTAAGATGAAGAAAGAAAAATCCAAATTGGAAAGAACACCCCAAAAAAATGACCAAGGAAAAAGAAAAATTAGTCCAACTAAGAAGGAATCAGAATCTAAAAAGTGCAGACTGACTCCCAAAAAGCAAAGCTCTATAAAGTCAATAAAAAAGGAAACAAGTATGTTTCAGAGAGGCCTGGACTTCACGGAGCAGGTGGCTGAGGAAACAAATGGTGACAGCTGGGCTAGGAATTTGGCTGATGACAGCAGTGAAAACAAAGTGGAGAATTTGCTCTGGGTGGATAAATATAAGCCATCCTCGCTCAAGACCATAATTGGACAGCAAGGTGACCAGAGCTGTGCCAACAAACTCCTACGCTGGCTCCAAAACTGGCACAAGAGTCCATCCGAAGATAAGAAACACGGTGATTTTACAGCTTCATTCATTTTTCTGTGTGTCTGTCACCATGTCATTGCTCAGTGACACATGTGTTAGGAAGTGTAGTAGTTGGTTCATTGATCTCTCAGCAAGCATTTATTGAGAGCCTGCTCTGAGCCTAGGTGCTGTGCTAGACCCCGGCAATGCTATTGTGAACAAAACACAGTCCCCTTTAAGGCACTCCTGGTCAGTGAGGGAGACATAGGTACACCAGTAATTAAAATGTATTGTGCTAAGTACTGTTACAGGGTTAAGTATAGGGTCCTCAGGGGGTGGAAGTGTGTGGTCAGGGATTCCCATCCCTAGAGGAAGAGATATCTAAGCTAAGACCTGGAAACTAAGAAGGAGTTAGCTAAGTGAAGGGAGGGGAGTGTCGGGTGGGAGAGCATACATGTACCAAGGTCCGAGACATGTGAGAGCAAGACCCCTGAGAGGGCCAGAGAGACTTGGGAGGAAAGGTGCAAATAAAAAGCTGAGGCACGCTTACTGAGTAGGCAGCCTGAGAATCCCAGTAGCATGTTTGCTTTTGGTAGGCACGGAAAATGAACAGTTGCAATATATATTTAATGTCCAAAGTGTTTATTATTGGAACTGAAGTTTCCAATCACAGATGTTAGTAGTGTTGTCTTGAGCTCCAGCCACAGCCCTGGGCGATACTGTGTGAGAAATAAGAAGGAAAAATTTAGTGAGCATCATAGTGAATTCCCAAAGCAATGACTGGGTTATTAATGTCTAGGTGGTTACTAGACATTGGCCAACAATGCCAGTTTATTTTATTTATAACAGATAATATAATTGTAATAATACAGGGTTAAACTTAAGCTGACCCCTTTTCTCTTTCCAACACCAAATAAAAGGTGGTATAAATGCTTTGTGTACCTAGAGAAGACTTTTTAAGGCTTTGGGTGAACTATAGTCCGTTTTCCCATGCCTGAAGTAGGTTTAACCATCTCTCTCTCAGTCCTTGTATATGAATTGAGAACCCATTATGTGCCAGGTCCCCATGTGATAAGGGGAGGAGTTGAGCTGGGCAGGATAGTTGCAGATACAGCATTTTCAGTTCATTATTTTTGTGATCATGTAGGTGACTGTGCTTGTTAGTATTTACTGAGACATGCCAGGCTCTGTGCTCAGCATGTCCATCCTCACAGCATGCCCACTACACGCATTACTATTGTTACCCTCATTTTACAAAGGAGGAAACAGACACAGAGGGGTTAAGTCACTTCTGAAGTTCTCCCAGCTGCTGGTGAGCGGTAGAGTTAGGATCAGAGCCCAGGTAGTGTGCTCCGTGACCTGTGCTTTTGTAGGAAAGGAAACTCATAATATTATTGTTTCAGATCAGGGTTTTAAAGTTTTCGTGTTTTATTTTGAGTGGAGGTGAGATAGGGAGTAGAATTTCACTAAATGCTCTGGAAACTGTTGTTTATACTTTGTAAAAAATATTCTGCAAATTTCGGACTAAACTGGAGGTGCTTCTGATGCTAACTTTACGCAGTTATTCCTGCCATTCCTGCATTTCTGTTAGGAAGTAGAGATTAACATTCTGGAACTTCTTTTTTCCTAGCAGCAAAGTTTGGTAAATTTGCTGGCAAAGATGATGGCTCCAGTTTTAAAGCTGCATTGCTCTCAGGCCCTCCCGGTGTTGGCAAAACAACCACAGCTTCTCTGGTTTGTCAGGTGGGTATTCTGTCCTTACTTTTCTAAAATCAAACCTCTAGAATTTGCTTTGGTTCTGGGCATATTTGTCATTTTCATCCTTTTTTAAATATTGGTAATTATAATAATAGGTGATATTCACTTGTGTGCTAGACAGTGTGCAAATAAGCCCTTGGGTGTATAATCTTATAGATAATATGTCTTACAGACTCTTGTAGATACAGATATCTTATATACCCTTGTAGGAAGAATGCTGTGTACTCAATATAGGTACTGTTGCCATCCTCATGTGACAAACGAAACAGGCTTATAGAGGAGGGTGGTGGCACAGTGTGAACCCAGGTAGTCTAACTCTTCACTGCTATGGGATCCTGCCTTTGCTCTTGTTGTCTCTACAGCTGCCATATCTCTGGACAATGAGAGGACGAGGCACTAGAGCCAAGCAGGGCTCATGTATCAGGATGCTATGAAACGATACGTGAAATAGTATCAGCATAATAAAATGAGAGGTTTTAAACTTACTTTAAATTTATTGCTGGATTGGGACTTCCCTGGTGGCGCAGTGGTTAAGACTCCATGATCCCAATGCATGGGGCCCGGGTTCAATCCCTGGTCAGGTAAATAGATCCCACATACATGCTGCAACTAAAGAGTTCACATGCTGCAACTAAGGAGCCTGTGTGCTGCAACTAAGACCCGGTGCAACCCAATCAATAAATATATATATATATTTAAAAAATTTATTGCTGGGGCTTCCCTGGTGGCACAGTGGTTGGGAGTCCGCCTGCCGATGCAGGGGATGCGGGTTCGTGCCCCGGTCTGGGAAGATCCCACATGCCATGGAGCGGCTGGGCCCGTGAGCCATGGCCGCTGAGCCTGCGCGTCCGGAGCCTGTGCTCCGCAATGGGAGAGGCCAGAATAGTGAGAGGCCCGTGTACCGCAAAAAAAAAAAAAAAATTATTGCTGGATTTCCCAACTCTCTGTTGGATAGGCTGGTGGTTCCATTTAGTCTTTGTTGTATGGACCAGACCATAAATTTTTAGTTGGTGTAACAACTATATATTTTCTACTCTATTATTTAACATTTAAAAAAACAAAAAAATTTTTCCCTAGTCTTTACAGTTGTGAAGATGGCTCTTTTTTCCCTTTATTATTATCATTACTTTTTTGGGGAATTGAATTACGGTCTTTCATAATGCCTTATGATCAACATAATGATCAATTTTGGGAAATAAGTCCAAATTACTTTTCACAATTTGACAGGAAGATTGTGTATCGGGATAGTTTGACAAAGAATGATTTAACTGTATAGTTTATCTTGAAGAGTAAATAATTACTTTTTGTTATCCTAATAAAGATTAATTCTAGATCTACTATTGAAATTTTAGGATGGTTATATTTAATTCTTTTGGGGACTTTAAGAAGCAAACTTCTTAAAATTGCTTGTGTTCAAATATACTCTTCCAGATTAGTGCTATGTGAGCTGAGGTTTGAAGACCAAACTTGTGTGTGTTTACATGTGTCTGGTATGTTATGTATATGATATTTTAAAAAAATCTCTTAGTAATGTGAGGCATATTATAGTTCATCTTATTGTCTGTTAGTATCCTACTTTATCTTTTCACCCATGGTTACTTATGTGACTTCTCTACCCTCTTTCTTTCTTAATTGCCTTGTTTTTGGGGGGTGAGTTATTAATTTGCATTGTGATAGTAATGGTGTCCAATATTTTGATTAGGAACTGGGATATAGCTACGTGGAACTGAATGCAAGTGACACTCGGAGTAAGAACAGTTTGAAGGAAATTGTTGCTGAATCGCTGAATAATACCAGCATCAAAGGCTTTTATTCAAGTACGTGGATTTTTAAACTGGTTTTTTTTGGTGGAGGGGAGAGGTTATGTAAGAAAAACAGTTAATTTCAATGTTCAGTAACCAGTATTGAACATTACTATGTGTCAGGCACCCTTCTAAGTCCTAGAGCTAATGAGAGAATAAGAAAAGCCTCTGACATAATTCTGATAGGACAGTAGTTAACTTTTTTTTTCTTTTTTTTTTTTGCGGTACGCGGGCCTCTCACTGCTGTGGCCTCTCCTGCTGCGGAGCACAGGCTCCGGACGTGCAGGCTCAGCGGCCATGGCTCACGGGCCCAGCCGCTCCGTGGCACGTGGGATCCTCCTGGACCGGGGCACAAACCCATGTCCCGTGCATTAGCAGGCGGACTCCCAACCACTGCGCCACCAGGGAAGCCAGTAGTTAACTTTTTTTTTTGGTCAGGTCTTAGTGGTTTCTGAGAATGTGATAAAAATGTATATGTGGACACATTTATGCAGATTTTAGAGGATTCAAAAGTGAATCCTGTGAAGAGAGAAAATTGATAAATAATACAGTGCGATGAGAGAGGAGATAAAAGGCTGTAAGTGAAGGAATGATTCTGTTTGAGACATTGGGGAAAACTACCAGTAAAAGGGTGACGTTTGTTCAAAGGGCCTTGAAAAATGAGAAAGAGAATAGTTTGTGGGTGGAAGAGGTTATTTCAGGCAAAGGTGGTAGAGGAGGAGAAAGGACATAGTGTGAAAGTGCCACTGTGTTTCAGGTTGTAGCTAGTGGTCTGGCACGGCCAGAGTTTATGTGGAAAACAAGATACCCAAATTACAGACTATACTGCATATTTAGAATCTACAGTATATTGCATGGTCACCTGAATGGTAGAAGATGATAAAAAGAATTTGCTCAGGAAATGTCACTCTTGTACATGATTGGGGGGAGTATAAATCAGTACAGCTCTGGAGAGCAATCTGACAGTATTGCTCAAAGTTAAATTATACATACCCTTGAACCCAGAAAATCCAGTTCCTGGAATTTAGCAACCGTTATACTTGTATATATGCAAAATGACAGATATATGTAGGGGTATTCATTGCACACGATTCATAATAGCAAAAGATTGGAGGCATTTCATATTTTATCAGTGGAAAGTGGTTAATTATGATGTATGTGTAAAATGGAATATTTAAATAGCCTTTAATAAATAAGGTGTTCTGTATGTGCAGATAAGGAACAGATCACAAAAACATATTAAATGATAAAACCAAGGTGTATATTTTTATGTACACATGTTTTTAATATGTATAGAATGTCTCTTAAGGGATATATGTACAGGAGACTGTGCCCATTGTTTGCCTCTAGAAACTGCATATCCTAGGAGACAGAGGTGGGAAAGAATTTCTTTTCACTGCTTACTCTTGTGCCTCTTGAATTTCACGCCATGGACATGTGTTACATAGATACATTTTTAAAGCAGCCATGTTTGAACAATTGTGATTTTGTTTGTGTCCTGTCCCATTGCTTCTCAACGTGGGGCAGGTGGAGCAGCCGATTCAGTAGGCACGAAACATGCTCTCATCATGGATGAAGTAGATGGCATGGCCGGCAATGAGGACAGGGGAGGAATTCAGGTAATAAAATCACCGTATTTTTGAAGTTTTACTGTTGATTTATATTTTTTAAAAAAAACATATATTTAAAGAACTAATTATCATGCTGTGATATTTACGGCAATTCAGGCATGTTGCTGAGGAGGTTTTAAAACCTAAAATACATACGTTGTGTGGTATTTTGTTGTTCTTTTATAAATTGTTTTTATGTTGCAAATTTTCCTTTCAGGAATTAATTGGCCTGATAAAACATACAAAAATTCCCATTATTTGTATGTGCAATGATAGAAATCATCCCAAGATTCGATCTTTGGTTCATTATTGTTTTGATCTTCGTTTTCAAAGACCTCGGGTTGAACAAATTAAGGTATGATAATTGGAATATTTTTCCCCATCACACTGTCCTATATATTTTTGGGTCAAATTTTTTTTCATTTCTAAATCTTGACAATATATTGTGTTGTCTAGGGTATGGGAAAGGGTATTTTCATATGTTAATGACAGATGTATAAATGAGTACAATTTGGGGAGGAACTATAGCTATTACAGTTTTAACATAAACATAACTTTTGAACCAGTGCTTTAAGTTCTGAGCTTTATCACAGCATATACACAGAGAAAATATGATTTCTTTTTTGTTTTTTTATACTGCAGGTTCTTATTAGTCATCAATTTTATATACATGAGTGTATACATGTCAATCCCAATCGCCCAATTCAGCACACCACCATCCCCACCCCACTGCGGTTTTCCCCCCTTGGTGTCCATACGTTTGTCCTCTACATCTGTGTCTCAACTTCTGCCCTGCAAACTGGTTCATCTGTACCATTTTTCTAGGTTCCACATATGTGCATTAGTATACAATATTTGTTTTTCTCTTTCTGACTTACTTCACTTTGTATGACAGTCTCTAGATCCATCCACGTCTCAACAAATGACTCAGTTTCATTCCTTTTTAGGGCTGAGTAATATTCCATTGTACATATGTACCACAACTTGTTTATCCATTCGTCTTTCGATGGGCATTTAGGTTGCTTCCATGACCTGGCTATTGTAAATAGTGCTGCAGTGAACATTGGGGTGCATGTGTCCTTATGAATTAAAGATACAAAAACAGAGAGAGAAAGAAAGAAAGGAAAGGAAAAGAAAGAAAGAAAGGAAAAGAAAGAAAGAAAGGAAAGGAAAGAAAGAAAGAAGGAAAGAGAAAGAAAGGGAGGGAGGAAGGAAGGAAGGAGGGAAGGAAGCAAAAAAAGAAAGGAAGATAAAGTAAGTAAAATAAAATATGGTCGGCACCGATCCTCTGTGCGGGAATCTCCCCGCTTTGCCCTCCGCACCCCTGTTGCTGCGCTGTCCTCCGTGGCTCTGAAGCTTCCCCCCTCCGCCTCCTGCAGTCTCCACCCGCAAAGGGGCTTCCTAGTGTGTGGTAACTTTTCCTCCTTCACAGCTCCCTCCCACTGGTGCAGGTCCCGTCCCTATTCTTTTGTCTCTGTTTATTCTTTTTTCTTTTGCCCTACCCAGGTACGTGGGGAGTTTCTTGCCTTTTGGGAGGTCTGAGGTCTTCTGCCAGCGTTCAGTAGGTGTTCTGTAGGCATTGTTCCACGTGTAGATGTATTTCTGGTGTATCTGTGGGGAGGAAGGTGATATGTGCATCTTACTCTTCCGCCGTCTTCCCCTCGTCCATTTCTAATTTTATTGATTTGAGTCCTCTCCCTCTTTTTCTTGATGAGTCTGGCTAATGGTTTATCAATTTTGTTTATCTTCTCAAAGAACCAGCTTTTAGTTTTATTGATCTTTGCTATTGTTTTCCTTGTTTCTGTTTCATTTATTACTGCTCTGATCTTTATGATTTTCCTTCTGCTAACTTTGGGTTTCATTTGTTCTTCTTTCTCTAGTTCCTTTAGGTGTAAGGTTAGATTGTTTATTTGAGATTTGTCTTGTTTCTTGAGGTAGGCTTGTATGGTTATAAACTTCCCTCTTAGAACTGCTTTTGCTGCATCCCATAGGTTTTGGATCGTCGTGTTTTTATTGTCATTTTTCTGTAGGTATATTTTGATTTCCTCTTTGTTTTCTTCAGTGATCTCTTGGTTATTAATCTCATAGCATTGTGGTCAGAAAAGATGCTTGATATGATTTCAATTTTCTTAAATTTACTGAGGCTTGATTTGTGACCCAAGATGTCAGCTAGCCTGGAGAATGTTCCATGCACAGTTGAGAAGAAAGTGTAGTCTGCTGTTTTTGGATGGAGTGTCCTATAAATATCAATTAAATCTATCTGGTCTATCTGGTCTAGTGTGTCTTTTAAAGCTTCTGTTTCCTTATTTATTTTCATGATGGATGATCTGTCCATTGGTGTAAGTGAGGTGTTAAAGTCCCCCAGTATTATTGTGTTACTGTCGATTTCCTCTTTTATAGCTCTTAGCAGTTGCCTTATGTATTGACGTGCTCCTATGTTGGTTGCTTATATATTTATAATTTTTATATCTTCTTCTTGGATTGATCCCTTGATCATTATGTAGTGTTCTTATTTGTTTCTTGTCATGTTCTTTATTTTACAGTCTATGTTATCTGATATGAGTATTGCTACTCCAGCTTTCTTTTGATTTTCATTTGCATGGACTATCTTTTTCCATCCCCTCACTTTCAGTCTGAATGTGTCCCTAGGTCTGAAGTGGGTCTCTTGTAAACAGCATGTATATGGGTCTTGGTTTTGTATCCATTCAGGAAGCCTGTGTCTTTTGGTTGGAGCATTTAATCCATTCACGTTTAAGGTAATTATCAATATGTATGTTCCTATTACCATTTTCTTAATTGTTTTGGGTTTGTCTTTCTAGGCCCTTTTCTTCTCTTGTGTTTCCCACTTAGAGAAGTTCCTTTAGCATTTGTTGTAGAGCTGGTTTGGTGGTGCTGAATTCTCTTAGGTTTTGCTTGTCTGTAAAGCTTTTGATTTCTCCATCGAATCTGAATGAGATCCTTGCCGGGTAGAGTAATCTTGGTTGTAGTTTCTTCCCTTTCATCACTTTAAGTATATCATGCCACTCCCTTTTGTCTTGTAGAGTTTCTGCTGAGAAATCAGCTGTTAACCTTATGGGACTTCCCTTGTATGTTATTTGTCGGTTTTCCCTTGCTGCTTTCAATAATTTTTCTTTGTCTTTAATTTTTGCCAGTTTGATTACTATGTGTCTTGGCATGTTTTTCCTTGGGTTTATCCCGTATGGTATTTGCTGTGCTTCCTGGACTTGGGTGGCTATTTCCTTTTCCATGTTAGGGAAGTTTTCGACTGTAATCTCTTCAAATATTTTCTCTGGTCCTTTCTGTCTCTCTTCTCCTTCTGGGACTCATATAATGCGAATGTTGTTGCATTTAATGTTGTCCCAGAGGTCTCTTAGGCTGTCTTCATTTCTTTTCATTCTTTTGTCTTTGTTCTGTTCCACAGCAGTTAATTCCACCATTCTGTCTTCCAGGTCACTTATCCATTCTTCTGCCTCAGTTATTCTGCTATTGATTCCTTCTAGTGTAGGTTTTTGTTTTTTTGCGGTACGTGGGCCTCTCACTGTTGTGGCCTCTCCCATTGCGGAGCACAGGCTCCAGACGCGCAGGCTCAGTGGCCATGGCTTACGGGCCCAGCCGCTCCACGGCATGTGGGATCTTTCCAGACCGGGGCACGAACCCGCATTTCCTGCGTCGGTAGGTGGACTCTCAACCAGTGCGCCACCAGGGAAGCCCTCTAGTGTAGTTTTCATTTCAGTTACTGTATTGTTCATCTCTGTTTGTTTGTTGTTTAATTCTTCTAGATCTTTGCTAAACATTTCTTGCATCTTCTCGATCTTTGCCTCTGTTCTTTTCCCAGGGTCCTGGATCATCTTCACTATCATTATTCTGAATTCTTTTTCCGGAAGGTTGCCTATGTCCACTTCATTTAGTTGTTTTTCTGGGGTTTTATCTTGTTCCTTCATCTGGTATATAGCCCTCTGCCTTTTCATCTTGTCTATCTTTCTGTGAGTGAAAATGTGATTTCTGGGATATATGAGGTTTGGGAAAGGTAATATCCAAGATCCACAACGGCTCTTCAGTTCCACAATTTTACAAGCTCCTAGAAGATTGGAAGTGTCGGCAGAACCTCATCATAAAGCGGAAATCTTTTCAGATGAAAGCTTTGTAGAAAAATGCCCCATAAGATCTCCAGTCTTCAAAGCCTGGAGACTGAAACTTATAATATTCTTTGGGAAAGTGTCATTTTATTTTTTCCGTGTTTTCTGGGTCAGTTTTTAAAGGTACCTGATAAATATTTTTTAAAAATCTGATGATATGAATTTAAAAAAATGAGTGAAGATTCATTCCCCTTTGTCAATTTCAGGGTGCTATGATGTCTATTGCATTTAAAGAGGGTTTAAAGATTCCCCCTCCAGCTATGAATGAAATAATTTTGGGAGCCAATCAAGATATCAGACAGGTAAAATGAGATATATATTATATAACATTGATGATGATTTTGAATGGATGCCTTCAGTGTTTTGGGGATGGGGAGTGGCAGTATTTTCCTGTCTTAACAGTGTCTTACTTGTGATTCTTTCAGGTTTTACACAATCTGAGTATGTGGTGTGCACGAAGTAAAGCACTAACCTATGACCAGGCTAAGGCTGATTCTCTTAGAGCCAAAAAGGATATCAAATTGGTAAAATAAATTTCCACTTCTTAAGTGCCAAAGCACTGCTTTTCCTGTTAGTATTAATTTAATTGAAATAGTTATAGTTCCTTGAGACACCTGTGGAACCTATGGATATTTATAGTAAGAGATATAGACAGCTGCTAAAAGTGTTTCTACTTCAAATGAATTTTTCCTTACTGGACTGTCAATGTAATTGTAAATTTTGAGAAAGGGAAGTTTTATGCCTCAGTAGTTATGAAATGGCCTTTCTCGAGTCCCTTATATATGGATTTCATGTTTTGAGTGGTTTTGGAACTGTTCAGGATAATCTTGTTTCAGTTGGCTTATAGTTTAAATGACCTCTCTGAAACTACAGGTGTGTATCAATTATCTCTGTGTCGTTTCACCTAGTCACCAATCAGAACTTATTATTACAGTTAGAGCAATGACTAAACAGTATTTTTCCCCTCCCTTCCTCTTTTTAAAAAATCAGTAAACATTTTCAGAGCCATTTTAGGTTCACAGCAAAATCGAGATTGCCTGCATGTCCCCCTGTATAATGTCCCCCACTGTCAACACCCACCACCAGAGCGGCACATTCGTTACAATTGATGACCTACACTGACACACCATTATCACCCACAGTCCATAGTTTACCATTAGGGTTTGCTCTTGGTGGTGTACATTCTGTGGGTTTTGACAAATATGTAGTGGCCTTTATCCACCATTGTAGTATCATACAGAATACATTCACTGCCCCCAAAATGCTCTTTGCTTTGCCTGTTCATCCCTCCCTTCCCCCAGCCCCTGGTAACCACTAATCTTTTTACTGTCTCCATAGTTTCACCTTTTTCAGAATGTCATATAGCTGGAGTCGTATAGTATGTCATCTTTTCAGATTGACTTCTTTCACTTAGTAATATACGTTTAAGGTTTCTCCATATCTTTTCATGGCTTTGTAAGTCATTTCTTTTTATGTGGATATGTTTTCAGTTCACTTGGGTAAATTCCAAGGAGCGGAGTTGCTGGATGGTGTGTTAAGAATATATTTAGTTTTGTAAGAAACTACCGATCTGTCTTCCAAAGTGACTGTACCATCTTGCACTCCTACCAGCAGTGAAAGAGAGTTTCTGTTTCTCCACATCTTAGCTAGCATTTAGTGTTGTTAGTGTTTTGGTTATTGGTCATTCTACTAGGTATGTCCCTCTTTCTTTTTAGGGCCCATTTGATGTTGCCCGGAAAGTGTTTGTAACTGGAGAGGAGACTGCTCATATGTCACTTGTGGACAAATTAGATCTCTTTTTTCATGATTATTCAATAGCACCCCTCTTTGTCCAGGAGAACTACATACATGTGAAGCCTGTAGCCGCAGGGTGAGTGTTCAGAGCTAATGAGGGGTAGAATTAGTACCCCTCCAAGCCCTACAAAGGCCAGATACCTGGGAGGGAGGGGTGTGGAGTGTGGACAGTGGTTTAATTCGGACTGGTTTATTCCTGCAGGGGTGACATGAAAAAGCACTTGACGCTTTTAAGCAGAGCAGCAGACAGCATATCTGATGGTGACCTAGTGGACCGTCAGATCCGGAATAAGCAAAACTGGAGTCTTCTGCCCACACAGGTAAGCATAGGGCTTTCCTTAAAGTGCAGACCCTGCTTTAGTTAGAACAAAATAGCTTTTAGCTCCTGTAATTATTTGAAATACCAGATAAACATTACGTCTCTTAATGGCAAAAAATATAATCTGTTATAGAGTAAAGTACCTTGTGGTCACTATTATCTATTTCTTAATCTACTCTTATTTTTCAATGTTTTTAATGTAAATGGACATATGGAACTAGGAATGTCAGATTTTGGTCATAACTAAGATGTAAGTCAAAAGTTTCATTTGCTCTCTTTTACCTTAAGAATCCATTTCTTTTTTGTCATTCTTGGCTCTCCCAGATTGTTACTAAGTAGCTCATCCCTGAAGAAATGCAACCAGGGCAGGTTTGCAGCCATTTTTCTGATATATGAATTCTGATCTTCTTTATTCTTCCTTGCTACAGAGGCAGCTTTGTATTGGGTACTTTATTTAGGTTGATATCTTTTACTCAAAACAGGGTTTTGCAAACTTTCATAATTAAGACTGGTTATTTATTCTTGAGTTTTGCATATTTATGTAATATTGACCTAACAAGCAAGGGACTTCTGGAGGTCTACTCTTCTTTTAAAGATTCCTTTCTCTTATGTTTTAAAAGTGTTCATTTTTTTTTTGTACCTAATAATTATACCTATGAGAATTTATCCTGAATAAATAATGTTAAACACAGGAAGAGCTTAATGTGCAAAACTACTTCCTAAAGCAGGGGTCCCCAACCTTTTTGGCACCAGGGACCAGTTTCATGGAAGACAGTTTTTCCACGGATGGTAGCGGGGGGATGGTTTTGGGATGATTCAAGCACATTACATTTATTGTACACTTTATTTCTATTATTGTTACATTGTAATATATAGTGGAATAATTATACAACTCACCATAATGCAGAATCAGTGGGAGCCCTGAGCTTGTTTTCCTGCAACTAGACAGTCCCATCTGGGGGTGATGGGACCGCCTCAGCTCCACCTCAGATCATCAGGCATTAGATTCTCATAAGGAGTGCATAACCTAGATCCCTCACGTGCACAGTTCACAGTAGGGTTCACGCTCCCATGAGAATCTAATGCCACCACTGATCTGACAGGAGGTGGAGCTCAGGCAGTAATGCGAGCGATGGGGAGCGGCTGTAAATACAGATGAGGCTTCGCTCGCTTGCCCGCCGCTCACCTCCTGCTGTGCAGCCCGGTTCCTACCGATACCGGTGTGTGGCTCGGGGATTGGGGACCCCTGCCCTAAAGCATTAATTTTGATAGCAAGAAATGGGAGAAAATCTCCATGTTCAGCAATAGGAGTCTGATTAATTATGGTAAATCCTCTTGATGGAACATTATGCAGCCTTTAAAATTACTTGTAAAGATGATCTAATATAAAAAATACTTGAGAGAATATTATTAGAACAAAGCAGGACAAAGATCTATGTATAATTCCAACCTTTAAAAAAGTAAAAACCCTGGGACTTCTTTGGTGGTGCAGTGGTTAAGAATCCGCCTGCCAATGCAGGGGACATGGGTTCGAGCCCTGGTCCGAGAAGATACCACATGCCACGGAGCACCTAAGCCTGTTCACCACAACTGCTGAGCCTGTGCTCTAGAGCCCATGAGCCACAATTACTGAGCCTGCATGCCACAACTACTGAAGCCTGCACACCTAGAGCCCATGCTCCACAACAAGAGAAGCTGCCGCAATGAGAAGCCCGTGCACTGCAGAGTAGCCCACACTTACCGCAACTAGAGAAAGCCCACAACGAAGACCTAACACAGCCAAAAATAAATAAATTTATATATAAAAAAAGGTAAAAACCCTGGATATAGACAATATCCAAGGATACCTTTAAAAAAAACTTTTCTCAAGTGTCCGTTTACTTAATTCTCTAATTATTAGATTTTCCATGCTTTGATCCACCTGGTTTATTGATATCTTATGCTGAAGACAATCATATTCCTCTTAAACAGTATTTTCTATAACACTGGCATTGTGAGGTTACTGGTGTATGTTGAGATCAGTTGGCTGAGGAGTCTGTGTTGGCTAGATGATCTGTGAGGGCCATAACATGTTTTGGACCAAGGCATTTACTGCAATTAATTGTTTTCTCAAGTTGAAGTTTCCCATACCAACAGATGAGGGAGAGAGGGAAGGGGCCTATCTTGGAATTAGGTACTGGGAGCAATGTTACTGCATTTTCCAGAGACTGCTTGGAAGCCAACAGCTGCTAAAGAAGCAACTTAACTCAGTACTGAATTTAACTTGTGGACTGCAATTAATTTTTTCAGGCCATTTATGCCAGTGTTCTTCCTGGAGAGTTAATGAGGGGATACATGACCCAGTTTCCTACCTTCCCAAGTTGGTTGGGGAAGCACTCATCTATGGGCAAACATGATCGTATTGTTCAGGACCTAGCTTTGCATATGAGTCTCAGGTAAGCGGGGTATTACTCTATGTGTGGCATTTTATCAGGGTAGTATATCTAGCCTTTAATAAGGATAGCATGAGTCACAAAGATTTGTGTTTTAGTTTTGATTTCATCACTAACTAGATAAGTGAACATGGATAAGTTCACGGCCCTGAGTTTTATTATCTGTAACTGGTATGACACTCGTTTTATTACTTAAAAGGATACTTTGGAGAATAAAGCCAGATGGTAGATGTGCCATAATGTTAAGATAAGTTTTAAAGCTATATAAATCTGAGGTAGTGCTATTATTTATTGTCATTGTGACTATGCCTATTACTAGTAGGCATACATAATATATTGGCCTCCAAATAAATTACTAGGAAAAAGGGAACTATTTAAATAAATGAACTAGTTTTCGCCTCCTATCCTAATAGTAAACTGACCTAGTCATTTGGGACAGGGGGATACAGTTTAGCGTATTACAGAAGGTGGATACTCAGATGAATGAAAACCAATGTCCTTGGAGAAGTTTAAGGACGTTCAAAAATTCTTATTTGGTTAAATTTTTTACAGTTTAGAAACTTAGAAATGTGCTTGCATACAAATATTAAGTGAACTTTAGGGATTAATTTTTAACCATGAAGAACTACTTAAGCAATCTTATTTTCCTTTCTAGTCCCTGGAAACAATATTAATATTAGTCTAACCTTAACTTTTGTTTAAAGCTGAACTGAGATGTTCCTTTCTTCTGTTTCTGTAGAATTCTTCTTCCTACTATGATCCCTCTTCATAGTTTATGGTGTGGGTCATTTTTTTGTCACCCCATGTTAGTTTTCTATTGCTGCTATAGCAAATTACCAAAACTTACTGGCTTAAAACAACATAAATTTATTCCCATCTTGAGATGGGAAGATTACCCTGGATTATCTGATGGGCCCAATGTAATCATAAGTGTTTTTACAAAAAAAAAAAAAAAAAGGAGTGGTGGAGGTAGGCAGCAGCATCAGTCAGAGAGATGTGAAGATGTTGTGCTCCCACTGCTTGCTTTGAACATGGACAAAGGGACCATGAGCTAAGAGATACAGGTGGCCTCTAGAAGCTTGAAAGGGCTCTTCTCCCCTGCTCTTCTCATTGCTCAAGCTGAAGGCCTGTCTTTCAGCTCCTTTCCTATTCCCTACCCACCACTTTTTCAAGGTGACGTATCACTTTGCCCTGGGGTGTGCCTCTTTGATGTTTCCACCATATTTGTGTAGATACATTGTGTAGATACATTAACATTATTAAAAGTGAATTAAACTCCAGCAAACTATGAGTTGGTCGTAGTTTGCCATGGATTACAGTGTATCTTTTGTTTTGGTTTAAGAACTTACTCCAGCAAAAGGACTGTAAACGTGGATTATCTGTCACATATAAGGGATGCACTTGTACAGCCCTTGACCTCACAAGGGATAGAAGGAGTACAGGATGTTGTTGCTCTTATGGATGCGTATTATTTGATGAAAGAAGACTTTGAGAATATCATGGAAATTAGCAGCTGGGGAGACAGACCTAGTCCCTTCTCCAAGCTGGATCCCAAGGTAAATTGTGTACCCCACTGGTTCTCCATCATTTTGTAATTACCGTGTACTAGGAGTACTTCAGAGATGTTTTAGATGCTTTTAAAAGTTTAATTTCTTTTCTTAAATGCTTTTTACTTACGGTCTGTGCTTTCCAAAGATACTATTTGAGTACAATATTAAGAGTAGACTTTGGGATTTGACTTTTATAATTTATAGTTTTATCTTTGCCTTATCCTGCATGGAAAAGCAAGGTGTGAAATCTGAGGAGCAAATGTAGATGTATTCCTTACAAGGATAGGCAGATGAGCCTGGGGAAGTAAAAGTGAGGTGGTGGGAATGCATTATGGAAAGAAGTGTTTACTGGCTGAGCATTTTTAGACTTTTTCTTAGTCTGCCTAATCTGTGTTTTAGTGTATTTATTACAGTTGGACAATCTATTATGTAATGATGTATCCCCTACTTTATATAGTGAACATGAAAAAACTAAAGTGACGTAACATGAGTTTGTGGTATCTAATATGTCACCCTTGTGCTTGTTTACTTGGTGCTGTTCTAGAAGACATGTTCTCTGTGGCTTGTCTTCTCTAGAATTTTGACCTGACTACGGGTATTACTATAGGTAAATTCTCACAAGAGACATTCGTTGTTAGAATTTGTGGACTAATTCTACAGTTAGGTTTAGAAGCTTGAGGTTAAGGCTTTTCAAGTTACTATTTTATGGTAATTAAAGGACAGCTTTAACTTGTACTTTATGATAAGCCTTTTTTGATTTATTGGTTCATCGACTAACTTTGCTTGTCACTTTGTAGAACTGCAGAGAACACTGAATAGACAAAAATTGATGACATAAAGTGACTTTTAAAAATCTGCCTCATGTTCCCAAATACTGATTCTTATTTTTTGAGTCATGGCTCTATTAAGAATGTCATGAAAAATATGGAACTTCTCCATAGGAAAATGCATATAGATATACTTACATGTACATGCATACATATTTTACAAACAATTTCAAGGGGCTCCTAGGGTCTCTCAGAGCCTCTAGGCCTACAGAGTTTAAAGGGGTTGTTTGGCAGTTAGAGTTTTAAAAACCTCCCTCTATTCCTTTTGTGTAGGTGAAAGCAGCCTTCACAAGAGCTTACAATAAGGAAGTCCACCTTATTCCGTATTCACTCCAGGCAGTAAAGACACACAGACACAGCACAGGCCCAGCGCTGGATGCTGAGTACAATGAAGAGTTAAATGAAGATGACTCTCAATCTGATGAGAAGGACCAGGACACTTTGGAAACTGATGCTATGATCAAGGTAGTATTTTCATCTGCAAATAGGAAAAGCTATGATACTCCCTCAAAATAGCTTATCTTGTGTATAACTTGCCTTTTGAAATTATTCAGAGCCTGTTTAGCAAGTAACAGAGGAAGCTGAAAATACTTTTTGTTTTGTTCATCACAGTTCCGAGCGTGAAGAAGGTGTAGATTTCATTTTTATAAACAGTCAACTTCTTATAACCATGGAAGAGCCAGACAGCAAAAAAATAGGCCATCATATTGATGGTCATATGCTGTGTTAGAAAAAGGACTATTTTTTTTTTATTTGCCATTGGCATGTGCTTTACCCACAGACACATATTCATAGCATAATCAAGAAAAGCATTTTTAATGAAACCATTTCTCCTTTCTGTTATTTATTTTTTGCTATAGCTGTTGAACTGCCCATAGAAGTTTCCCAGAGCAAAACATCCTCATCTTTTGCTAGGAAAGATTAAAATTATTTATGGTATCAGCCCCGTTTACCATTGGCTGAGGCAAAGGAGTCTAGTTTGTATCCTCTTCTGTCCTTAGTGTGTGTGTGTTTATCATTCTTGCTCCTCGATTCTGTTTTGTATGTGCAAGGGTGGGAATAGTGGCCTTCTCCAGTGTGGCTCTCTAGTCTTGTGTAGACATAAGAAGTCTACTCCCTCCCCTGCTCAAACTGAGTGTGTTTGGATCTCTAATCTGAAACTGAAAGGAAAGGAAATTCTTCATGAAAACATTACCATGTGTGTAAATTATATCTTGCTTATTTTGTCTTTCCTAAATATGTCGGTGTTCTGGGGAACATATCCTAGTTCTAGAGTCTAAATAGCTTTTCAGTAGTTCAAAGCTACAGCTAGCCAGTTGTTATTAGTAAGCTCATCGAGGGTAGCTGTAGTTCAAGATCTAGGTGTTTGCAACCTTTCTTCTTTATTAAGTTGCAGGTAAAGATTTGCTTTCTTGTAGAGATGAACTTACTTCATTTACTCATAAACACAGCTACTAACTATTTTGTGCATCTTTCCCTCCCAACAGAAAAAGACAAAATCTTCAAAGACTTCAAAATCAGAAAAAGAGTCCAGAAAAGGAAAAGGAAAAAGTTCAAAGAAATAAAACCATTTTTTACTGCTGACTGCTACTTTTTACTCAACCTGCTGACCAGTCTAGCTGGTCTTAGAGAATGCCTTGTTTTTCCAAAGGAACCATGTTTTAGTGTAATGGGGCAACCTCATGGTCCCATTACAAATAAACGGTGGTACAGCTAGAAGGATGTAAACAGTAGGCTGATGTACACCTCTTATAGAGGTTGATAGGACTGCTTGGGTCCTCCACTGTCCCCTGTCAATCTAATGAGATTGTACTTCAAGATGACTGTATATTCAGAATTAGAAACTACATGTGGGCTTTGGAGTCAGATTTTTAGTTAACAGTAATATGTCTGGGAACAGAGGTACTAAGGCGGCTTTTGTAGGCTTAAGAATTTATCCTAATGGCCATTATAGGACCAATGCCGATTTCTAAAAAAGAGGTAGGTAGTTACTATTATGTGGAGAAATTTTGTAAATAAAATACAAAACAGTCACCACCTAGAACTGGGTATTCTTTGTACATTGTCAAATATCTTGCAAAATAGAAATTAGAAATAAAAATGTTTCACATGATACATGTACAAATTCTTAAGATTGTCATCTTGTACAGTAGGATACTATGTTGGTATATTTTTTCCTTATTAATTTGCAAATGATTGGATACAAAAGCTAACTATATTCCTACTGACCTGTTCTGTGAAACATAACTTTGGCAGTTGAAGAGTCAGAACTCTAATTCCCAAGTTCATTACCCCTATGTGTGTCAACCACACCTCTGCTGTGAATAGAATTTCGTGGAGAGGGCTCTTTGTTATTATTAGAGGGTATTGTGGCTGCAGAAAGATTGTCAGACATTCCTAGCCTTCCAGAGTTTCAGCTCATTACTTTAAAACCAGTAGGGCCTAGGCTGGGTCAAACTCTTATCCTCACTCTGATTTGGGACTAAATGAACACTGGCTTTTGTTTACTTTGTCCCTGAGGGATCCAGTTCTGTCCTGACAGATTCCACAAACACTACTGGAACTTTAGATTGTACCTGTAACTGTGCTTGTTGACGGGCCTGAGGCTGTGGAACTAGTCTGGAATTTGGGTGCCTAGCAGTTTTTAAAATCTTGTTAGTAAATGCTCAAGGGTATGTGCTACTTCTGCAAGGTATGTGCTAAAAGGAATGTAAAATCAGGATTCTGTTCCCTGCCTTTAAGGAACTGATAGTCTTGTTCGGGAGGCCAGACGAAGTTCTTGAGACATTTAAAATGTATTTACCAGTGTGAAAAATGTCTTTCATGTAGATTAAGTTCATTATGGGAATAAAATATTGCCTTAAGCCTTTGCCTACTAAACCACGTCCCTCTCTTTGTTAAAAGCCCTGCTTGAAACTTCTGCTTCAGTGAAGATTTTCTTTTTAATTAATTAATCAATTTTTGCTGTGTTGGGTCTTCGTTTCTGTGCGAGGGCTTTCTCTTGTTATGGCAATCGGCGGCCGCTCTTCATCGCAGTGCGCAGGCCTCTAACGATCGCGGCCTTTCTTGTTGCGGAGCACATGTTCCAGACGCACAGGCTCAGTAGTTGTGGCTCACGGGCCCAGATGCTTCGCGGCATATGGGATCCTCGCAGACCAGGGCTTGAACCTGTGTCCTCTGCATTAGCAGGCAGATTCTCAACCACTGCGCCACCAGGGAAGCCCAGTGAAGATTTTCTTGATTGACGACTGCCTCACCTCACCAGCGGGGTGAGCATAAATTTCTTATGCATATTTTTCCATTTCTATTGCTTTTTGATATGCAAGTCATATCTGCCTACTTGCTCTGTGCTTTCCAGGAAAGGGACTATTATCTCCTTGCAGCCAGAACAACAGATAGTGTCCTTTACTTGTTCATTATGATTTGGAGCAACCAGTAAATCCTTATTGGAGCCACTGGATGCCACACATCATCCTTGCAGCATAAAACTGTATACTTGCTTTCTTTGCGATCCATTGAGTCTTGGCCATTTGGTAGTCTATAACAAACTACTACTTTATTACTAATACTACTTCATCCTTCATTTTTTAAGTTTTGTCAGTGTATTATTTACAGCAACATTATTGGGCCTCTTGAAGTTGTTAATAAGGAGCACATAGTTATGTGTACTAGGAGGAGTATCTTCCTAAATAAGTTCTGGTACAATTATGCTCATTAGTGAATGTCTGAGGCCCATAACTAACTAACTCCCAAAATATAATGTGCTTACCCTTACAGATCCCAAGTGCCTATGGCTCTTATTATTCCTGTAACCTTACAACATCCCTCAAGTGATAACACAAGACAAAGGGACCACGGGTGGGGTTAATGATAATGACTTGTATCACTTAGGAAGGCCAGAGCCTCTAGCCAGCCTTTGGGAAGGAAAAGCATAAAGCTGGAGGCATGCATATGGATACCTGGATGCTGTAAAACTTTATTGGCACTTTGGGTTCTACCCTAGGCTCGTAGGTACCTCTGTAATGCTCAGAATGCTGGTGGCTGTACTGTAAAATCATATCATCTGATACATTCAGAGTTAGGCTACATGATTCTGTCAGCTGCTCAGACTTTGATACTTTGGCTTTGGATAGCAAGGAAGCATATACTGATATGTATGGTATTGGGTGTGTGTGACATGGGAAAGGAACCCTCCACCCACCTTGGGGAAGATTCTGAATAATGTACGTCTTCAGGGGAAGTCAAATGATTTAATTCTGTGACAGGAATTCCATACTATGTAGCATAATGACTCAAGAAACATGAGCTTATAGTTTCATTCTTTAAAAATGCTGATTTTACTGATTTTTGACGTTTTTATTCTCAGACTGATTCTTTCTGCTAAATAGCCTTGGTTTGTGTAAGCCTCTCACTTCAAACTTTCCAACACTGTTAATATCTGTGCTGCCCAAACTTCACAGTATGGTTTAAAGCTACCTTCCTTCATTTCTTTTGCTGTCTTTAAATCTGGGAAAACATTACAAATATCTAATCAATAAGTTTATTTTAAAGGAGGTATTTCAAAATAGAAAAGATATCAAAATGCTGAATATTTACAGTTATGTCATAGGTTACTATTAACAGTCTAGAGCATAGAATATGTAAGACTCAGAAGAGGAAATATACAAAGTATGAACAGCATGTTCTATGTCACTGTTTCCCACTCTGCAAAAGTTGAAAGTGGTGACCTGGAGAGGTGACCTTCTTTTTTCTGTATTCGGGAAGGACCATCTTGAAATCTGCCAGGGGTAGAAACACAGCCTCCTGTGGAAAAATGGTATCTTCTCAGGACCATAATACCTAGAAAGGACAAAAAAATAAAAAACAAAACCCCATATGCTTTTAGAAGGGTTTCAAGTAACTACTAGCATTTAGTAATAAAGCCAAGCATAATAAGGAAGATTTTTTTGCTCATTTCTGGAATGTGGAGCAGGATCAGTACGTTCAAGTAAGAAATTCCCAGTCTGTAATCGAGTGTCAGTCCTGGCTTTTCAACTGACTAGAACTGCATGGGCAAGCTGCTGAACCTCTGTTATAAAGTGAGGATGATGACAACAGCCACCTTACTGAGAAGAAGGAGAAAGTGCAAAGTTAGTTAGTGCTCAGCAACTCAACCCAAAGAGGCCCATACCAAGACAAGTTATAATTAAACTTCCAGAAGTTAAAGACAAGAAGACAATTTAAAAAGCAGCAAAAGAAAACAACTTATGTACAAGGGAAACCGCCG